>NC_142349.1:10202500-10385000 GCF_059441175.1 Urocampus carinirostris | reverse complement strand
ATCTGTACTTTGTGGCTGCAACCTTTTATTGAGGAGCATGTGTTTTTACATTAACATCGTGGCCCCTCAGCGACTAAAGCTATTTGTACTATTACAAAGCCATACCCTCAGAACTGTAGGGCTCAAACTCACTGCTTGCGGGTCACATTTGGCCCTGCGTACATTCTATAAGGCCCAAGAAATCATTTTATATACATTTACTATAATGGCCTGTCTCTGTGAAATGCTGATACCTCTCAAACTACAGATCCAATAATGCAGTTCTTTAGCTACCTTGCTACCGCAAGACTTCCGGAAACGTTCCCGCATCAATCGAGTTTGCTGGAGCCTGACGAGCACTCCCAGTTTACTGGCAAACACCACGTCAGCCAGTTAAGGAACATGAGTGACAGATGTATTAACAGTGAATCTTTAGTGTCAGGAAGCACAGACATGTTGCCCAGGGAATCGCTTCTATCCATCACAATGTAACGGAAGGCTAAACGGAGAAAAGCAGGGTGGCATTTCTGTTGCTGTGAATTGCATGGATGGTAAACCCTCACAATGGCCAAGAGAAAAGTTGATTTGAAAAAAGCCTTTCAAAACCGATCAGAGGCTGATGATATGTCTGACATTGCTGGAAAACCCATGTGTCTTCAGTGTGGAGCTAATGTGGCCATAATTAGGGATTTAATGTAAAATGGCACTACGAGACAACACATCAGCATAAGCTGAAAAACCTGTTTGCAAAGCAGAAGATACAAAAAGCTAAAGAGTTCAAGGAGAATACGGATATCCAGCAAATGTTTTTTTTTCAAAGCAATATCTCAAAGTGAAAAGCACAACTTTTAGGTATATTTCCATCCATTCATCCATCCATTATCTGCACCGCTTATCCTCAGTAGGGTCGCGGGGGGTGCTGGAGCCCATCCCAGCCATCTCTGGGGGCGGCAGTAGCTCAGGAGGTAGAGCGCTCGTCTTGGGATCAAGAGATCCTAGTTCGAAACCCGGCTCGTCCGTGTTACATGTCGAAGTGTCCTTGTGTAAGACACTGAACCCCTAATACCCCCAATAAGCAGGTTAGCGCCTTACATAGCTGCAAGGCCGCTATTGGGAAATGTGGATCATATTGTAAAGCGCATTGGGAAGTCATTGACTTGAAAAGCGCTATATAAATGCAGATAATTTCATTTTTCTAGGCAGTGGGCAGGGGACACTCAACTGATTGCCAGCGAGTCGCAGGGCACACAGAGACAGACAACCTACTCGCTCATTCATACCTAGGGATAATTTGGAAAGGCTAGTTAACCTGACATGCATGTTTTTGGAATGTGGGAAGAAACTACCAATGTATCGCCACAAACCTCACCACCAACCATCAAGAACTTGAACCGGTCACCAAACTTAAATATTTTGAAGCTGTCACCAGAACCAGAAATCCTGGCCATGATAGCTCAAACCACTTGCCAGACTTAAACCCATCTGGAGGGACAAGAGCATAGCAGTGAAATCAAAGATCAGAATCTACGCTTGCGAGACTCAGAGTAAACCTGGAAAAGAATATCCTGGCCTTGGAGATGCGAAGAACTGGGCTGAAAACATCAAGGAATGGACTGTTGCCAACTTTGCCACAACACAAATTCAGCCCAGGAACCGTCAACAGTGGACGTCAACAGAGTTATGTTCTCAGTAGTGCCCCGAATCAAGGTGGTTAAGGGGTCCGAGAACCGAGATACTATATATGCATTCTGTATTTGTTTTTAATCGAATAATAATATTGCTTCACGTGCTTTCAGTAATAATTTACATGAAACCTAAAATGTAAAAGTAAAGTTTCAGTATTTAAATGAAACAAGATAATTATGCATGTAAAAATCATAAAGAATATCAGATTAGGTTTCATTAAAGGAATTAAATCTCTGTCGAGTGTGAGTTGCCAAAAGTTTGTATGCAAGCAAAGCCACATTCTTAGATTGTGCACAAGTGTTCAACAGAGTCATGCAAATTGTTTAACTTTGCTTTCCCTCTCAAAAAAAAATCATAAAGTCAGGCATATGGAACGTGAAGGAAGACTATTACTAGCAATTGTAAAGTTTTCCGTTCTATATTTGAACCATGTCTTTGAATGTAGTTGCACTGACAAAACCACCTTGAGATTTTATCTTACCCCGTTTGAACTTCACAAGTTGAATTTTATACATTCTTCCCATGCTTTATTCTCTTTCTTCTGCCAATCCACTATCTTATTTACGCCAGGACACAGTCTCAGGCCATTAGTTAGAAACAAATCCATTTGAAGACAAAATCTTAATGGGGCCCTGTTTTGGTTTTCTCTAGTCCTTAGTAACAACAGAGAGAAAGCTCTCAAGGGAAGTTGGGCTCTGCAAGCGGCTGGGGAAATGTTCTGAAAGGAAATTGCAGTATTTGCATCCGTCTAGAGAACTCATCAACTTAAGGTATGAAAAAGTCAACACAAATATCTATTCAAAATAATAGTTCACTCAGTACAGATACAGTGAACATATTGTAAATACAAGACTTTGTTTCTCATAATGACTGAAAGGTTACCTAATTGTAGATTTATCTCTTCAAACATTCACTTGAGCTCCAGTATCTACAGAAAATGATTCATTGGCTACTTAACCAAACATTATTTTTTCATTTCAATTAAATAATATATGCTACACCAACATGTTACTTGGCATTACAGATAATTGTATTAAAACAAAAAAAAAGTTCTTATAATGTAAACTTCATTATATTCAAAAGGAAAATTGGCCATTATTTTGTTAGCACAAATTCCTCTGGATATACCTAAAAAATCTATAAGCATCAGGCCACAAAAAATGTAGATATTTTTCAATATAAAAGATTTTAGTGATCAACAGTACAATTCCAAGACTGTGAGAACAGTTTGGAAGACAAAAATGTCTGTAAAAGAGAGAAACTCTCTCTCCCATATTGCTCCCTAATTTTCAAATAAAAAGGTGCAGAAACAAGCTTCAGTGGCAGCTGCTGACCTCCACTTGTCCTTAAAGTTCATGTGTCCAACTGATGACCTGAACCCGATGGCCCCAAAACTGCTGGAAAGTTGTTCGTTGGAAATAAAATCCCATCCAAGGCGACAAAATAGCCGACCGACAAGTACACGGAGCAGAAGGAGCTACATTACTCGGTATATTCAACTGGTTCTTATTTTAAGATGATAGATTTATGAAGGATTATGATTTGAGAGGGATTTTCAAGAATCGCCTTAAAGTCCAGATGAAGTCAGGTAAGAGCTTTAGCAATATGCATAGAAACTGTTTGACTCGTCAAACATCAGTTTTACCCTGTAAATCTGTGCATGTATAAAGATCCTGATTATCTGACAGACTAGATAGATGTTTAAAATTCAGGCAGGTTGTACAAAATGATTAGTTCAAACCAAGATCACACAACAGGTTGTATTCCAGTGGCTCAGTGTCAACTCAAACTTAATTTGAGAGAAAATTTGGGGACAAATCTCTAGTGATGCGTGATCAAGTATTCTAAACAATGTTCATTAGGAAATGTTTCGATGGTTTAAGTAAAAAAGACATTTATGGTGCCTGACTCCAACCAAATCAAGACAGAATTTAAACAGAGTATGGAGAGCTAACCAGGACCAACAAGGCTTTGCAATTAAAGGACAATGAATGAAATCTTCTTGCTTTTTTTTTCAGACCCGTTCGTAGGTGAACTCTTACCTTCTGAAGAGAACAAGAGAGAATTTCACTGTCAAAAATCAGAAGATTCCAGATATTGGCCATCAATTTATAAGGAAACAATCCAGCAAAAGTACACAGATAACTTTCCAAACGAATCGACTGAATTCTTTGTACCGACAATTTACCTGAAAAAGATACATGACTCAGTGGCAAAAATGATACTAATACGCAATTATTTTCAGTAACTCTGAAACTAGTCTAACTTTGTGAGCAATATCACTGCATGGCAAAGGACTGCCCGCAGTGTTGACCCTAGAGCTGCAACTATTTCAATAGTCGACGAGTAACAAACTATTTAAACAATTCGTCAAATAATCGGATAAATAATCGTTTTTTTTTTCTTAAATTTAGCATACAGTTGATTCAACTCATGGCATATGATAATAAGCACAATAAAATGGGTATCATTTATTAAACATACTCTAGACTCTGATCCTGTGCCATCCTACGCAAGGTCTGCTTTGCAAACTTTTCAAGTAGTCTTTTTATTGGCTGTATCCAGGCAAGAAAGCTCCTAAACTTTAGAAGTTTTGGTACGCATAGTTAATGATGACGCCGCCATTTTTGGGTTTATCTTACCACCCCAAAGACATTATTAACTGTAGCGCATGAGCGACTCTCAGCAGGCATTATATACATGTAGAGATGTCATTGTCGCTATTTCTATAATACAATTATGTCGCCGTAGCCCTGTTTGACTCTTTCAAAAACTTTAAAGAAGCTGTACAGAATTTGGAGCTTTTTTACTCGCCTACGCTGTCTTTTGGCCTGTGTCATAATTGCATCCTGTGCCAAGCTGCTTATGTTGCGCATGCAAGTATGTGCATTCCTTAGATGTGCTCGAACAAACTCTTCTTTTTATTCTTTCTTGGGGTTTCAGTTGGTATTCGGACTCTACTTGAAGCAGGTCTTTTGTTACTTTCAACATTTTCATTCTAAACAAATTGAAAACAAAATCTGCAGTGATAAGCATGACATCACATTCCAGCACTCTACGCCCCCATTCCTCGAACCAAGTGTGTTCCGCCCCGAACAGTTAAAAGCAGATAAAAGCAGATAGTTGCAGTGGAAAATAAAGCATATGGGCTCTTTCAACACAGTTGGCCATTGTTAAAACATACATAATAGAGAAATGATTTAACTTTCAACTTTTTATGGACACCCCACCTTTAGGGCCTATCATTAAGTGTGTAATTTTGATGGTGCCCTACCTTAGCAGCCATGATCATGGACGAACCGCCACGAACCCCTAAAATGGGGATATGGGTCTGCGCTGAAATGAAGTCCAGGATCTGGGCGATGGCCTCCTGGTCCGTGTCATCGCCAAACACCACGCCTTCTAGCCAGTGATCCGTCATCAGGTCACAGATGCTTTTGATTATACTTTTAGGGTCCGTCTCATTCATGGTCAGGATCTCAACGTTGGGTGCCATGTGCAAGAAGTCTTCCTTCTCCCGAGCCCCAGCCAGTGCCATCTCACTGGAGTTGCCCACAAGGACGACAGCGATGCTTAGGCCACGCAGGATGTTGGGAAGGGCCATGTGGTGCGGAGGGGGAGGTGGGATGGGGATGTAGTGGCCGCCACCTCCCTTCTCTCTCCGCGAGTGACAGGCGGGGGGCAGGTGAAGAAGGCAGAGGAGTAAGAGAAGGACACAAAGTGAGACGTAGTGGCAGTGCAGCGGTGGAGGCGGGGAAGGATGGAGTTGTCGGCCTCGCCTTCCCTGCACCTGGACAACAGAGGAGGCGTAGGTGCACACCCTGGTGTGAATGCGCAGGGGGGAGGGACAGCCGCTGAGAGGCATGGTGGAGAAGCAGGAGAGAAAAACCTGTAGATGAAGGGCAAAAAGAAAACAAATGGTTATAAATGCAAACAGGGCCCTTAAAGCTATTCCCAAATTTGCAAAAATAGTACATGTTTTTTGCATAAAATCCATATACTAATTATTTTCAGGGCTAGTTGATTCGGCAGGTGAGTTTTTACACACTCCTTAGCAGATTCCGACTTCCGTGGCCACCGTCCAGCTCGGTCTTGTGGGTAGGGCGCCTGCCTCGAGACTGGGAGGTACCTAGTTCAAGCCGCGACCGAGTCATACCTAAGACTTACAACATTGGTACTCATTGCCTCCCTTCTTGGCGCTCGGCATTAGGGGTTGGAGTTGGGGGGTTTGTTCACCTAATGACTCCCAACACATCAGTTGGGTTGAGCGAGGGGGCTGGGAATCCCCTCCTCTGTATCGACCTCCCAGAAAAAGTCTCGACTCTAGCCACCTCCCACTTGGGGCATATGGCTCTGGTATAAAATTATTTTCAGAAATAATGCATTTTGAATACAGTTTGTCTTCTCTTTGTCATCCAGAGCAATGACGTCTTTGGAGGAAAATCAGCACACTAGCAACCCATTCACCATAATGTTTTACGAGTTAATCAGTTCCAGAGGTTTTGAGTGTTTTTGGTATTTTTTTGAAATTCTAGGTATTGTGTTGCAGGTGGAAGGAGTAATGGTAAACAAAGGGTTAGCAGCCAAAAAGGGGCTAACTGTCAAAAATAGCACATAGAGAGCCGCCAAAGGGGCGCTAACCAGGACCAATCAGCGAAAGACAGTCCCAGCTTCGGTGGAAAAATGCACGGCTGTCCAACGCAGTGAGCAGCTACGCTAAATGCAAACCAACAAAGAAAAGGAACAAGGGCTGTTACATCAAAGACAGCCGGGAATAAATCATAAGACACGGCAAAACCGGAGCTGACGCCAGGCTAGCTGGCCAAACAACACACGGTGGGCAGCCAGCAAGTGCCAAACAGGAGCAAAGAAAACAGGAAAGCTGCTGGCAATCCCAACAGGGAGCTAGCTGGACAAACTTATACCAACCGCGACACATGCAGAAAAAAAACACTGTCAAAAAGTCACAATTGCGCACCAAAGCGGAGGTGATCCAAACAAGCACGCTGTAAAGGCGGCAGGTAAACGTACCCCACGCAGCTTTTGGAGGTCAAATCACGCAACTCTGACAAAACAGTCAAAAGGCCACGTAGGACAGGGTAATGTAAGTAAGTTCCTATTTCCCTGAGCAAAAATGAGTGGTATGCAATTGCAGTTCTCTATAATCGCTGTCTGTTTTGGAGCTGCCTCACATGCTTAATTAATGGGATTCACCATTTTGAAAATGTTGTGTTCCTTCAATGATGTCACAGCTCTGAAGGAAACAAGCCATATGGGTCAACTTTGAAACTACATTTCTCAAGTCCCCTGGTGCATAAAATATTATGCAACGTATTTGCATGATTGTGGGGGGAACACTACACTTTCTGTGCTTATAAGGAAAAAAAAATCTGTTTGGGAAGACTTGACAAAAAGAGAATATTGCAGTTAAAGAAGAAAATAGAGGTGAACACAGAAGCATGCAACATTGATTGAGTAAAGTGGATTGCCGAGAGGCTACATGGCTTATGTGAATTAGTGCATGTCAATGTCTGCCCACAGACACGATGGGGGAGAGTGAAAGAAAGTGAGAAAACCTAGTGGAAAAAACAACCAGAAATACACAACGCAGGAGAAGAGAGGAAGTCACACTTAACATGCATGAATAGTGCATAAAAACATACATGTACATGATACGGTGCCATATAGTTTACATAGAAGTGTCTCACAGATCAATAATTAATGTGAAATTCTCTAAAGGAACATTATCGTAAAGTATACTCTATATCATGGAAGATATATATTCTACCAGTGAATAAAATCTCAGCCTCTTGACCAGAACAAATACAGAAGAGCAAACTGGGAAATGGATCTTTTCTCACAGAACTGATCCAAACTTGATGGAAAGACTGTTGGAAACCGACATCTGTGATAATTTGTCATTGAGTGACTGAAAAGTGAGTAATGTTAGAATTGATGTGAAGTGACTGACAACCGTTTTTGATATGATATTCACCAACTTCTTTGAAACTGTCATCACCCATTTGGCCTAGATCGCAGTTCTTCGCGGGCCAATATTCCAGACCTGCTTGCTAACAAAAGTTTTTCTGGAGTGTGTCTTAATCATAAGGGATTTCTTTTACCACCAATTGCCATTGGGTAGCACATTCTGCCCTGCTAATAAAAAACAAAACTGCCTTTGGGCCTTTTGTTGGAACATGGTATCCCCCTGCAAACTTGTATCTCAATGTGTCCTATGGTTGACAGTCAATCATGTCAGAAAAAAAACGTGGTTTTACTGCATCTTAATGTGACATAGTATCCCTGGCTTCTGGATGTACCTTGAGATTAACCTTTAAATTAAGTTTCAACTCAATAATCACAATGATAGTGAGTAGGTAGGGGTAGGATAAAGTATTTAAGAAAAATTAAACGAGAATGTAATCTACCAAAACTGAAAATAAACTGTTTATTATTTTCACGATGCCCATTTTTCTGAGTAATTGATTAAATTTGTTACATCATATAGTATATATTTTAATCATGTAATGCAATATAGCTGTGAACGACACTTTGACACTCAGTCATTGTAGAGTTCAATTTCGATAGTTTTTACACACTGTTTTTACTGGTGCTTGATGGACACCACGTGCAAGCAAGACCTTAAACGCTAACGGGATTGTGATGTCTATAATTGGGCATAGGATCACTGAATGGCTTTTTGCGCAGATCAGGAGATTCTAGGAAATGAACGTCTTGTATTTTGTTAAATGACATGACTTTTAAAATGATAAGAGGACATTTTTGAACCGTGTCATGTACATCTATAGTGAGAAGAAAGTATTATGGAGCTTCCCTCTGTGATTTAAATATAGAAAAAATACAATACAAGCATTACTAGAATTATCCTCATCATCAGATTTCTCTTTTTTCTCTTTCTCTCCCTCTCTATTTTGCTTTTTCCTTCTCCCTTTCTCCCTTTCTCTCCTTCTCTTTTCTCTCCTTCTCTCTTTCTTTTTATTTCTCTTTGGATTTCTCTCTTTCTTTACCCCTCACTATTTCTCTTTCCATCTCTTTTGTTTCTCACTCTCTCCCTTCCTCTTCCTCCCTTTCTTTTTCCCACCCTCTGTATTTTTCTCTCCCTCTCTTCCTCTTATTTGTTTCCCTCTTTTTTCTTTCTCTCTAATCTACTAGTCCGGCCCGCGAAAGAATGTTTGTTCTATCGTGTGGCCCCCGAGTTAAAATGAGTATGACACCCAGGAGCTCTCATAGTAGGTCACTTCCAATACTAGCAGTGAGTAGAAAATAGTGTGCTTTCATATGATGCGAGGGTTATTATCAAAGTCAGTGAAAATTTGATACAAATTTGCAACATTCAAATTCAAACTCATTCAGAGTGCATAGCAGTCGACATCATTAGTTGGTTTAATACGTATTCACAAATGAGCGAATTAGTAGAAATAACATACACAAAAATGTTTCAAAAGAATTGTGATAAATTGAGAATGTATTTAAAATAAATTATGTTAGCCATAATTGTGAATGACAGTTTCAATAGTTTATTCATTTGTTAACTGTGATTGGTTGGTGATATATACATTGTGCAGCCTCCTGAAAGGGTTAATATCCATGACACAAATGATCCGACGGAGCACAAATTGTCATGATTACTGATGCGAGGCACCTGAGGCGCCAATGGACGCTGATTGGCTATCCGTCACTTTTTAAACCCCCGTCTTTCTGTCACCTGTTGTCAGTCCGTCTGCGAACATCAGCTTAAGCCAGGCAAGCTCTTCGACCCTGACTCTCTCCTGTTCTGATTCCCATCTGTTTCCCGGCTCCGACCCCTTTTCTGATCTCGACTACGATTTTGATCCCCCCTCCTGGCTACTGATCTGTTTTTTTTCCGCTCTCGACAACGCCATCGCTCGCCACGGAAATACCACTTCCGCGTCTGAGCAACCTGCTCCCCGCAACCAGCGATCTACGGATCGTGTGTGGTATCCTTTCCCTTCTTCCCAATAAAACTAAGAGAATTGCACGCAAGCGGGCCCTGTCTCCGTTCTGGTCCTGACACAAATATGAAAAAATGAGAAAAGAAAAGAAGAGGCTGGTTAGGTAATCTCTAGACCAACAACGGATCACTATTTTTACTCACGGTACCCTGTTGTACAACGTTGTTTTGGCTTAACTCTTTCCTGTAATGCTTTTTAACAATGTTGTTCAATGTGACACCATGAGTAAAATAGTATGATGATGAGATACCGAAAAAACTAATGTATTTTCCT
Source organism: Urocampus carinirostris (assembly GCF_059441175.1). Classification (NCBI taxonomy): domain Eukaryota; kingdom Metazoa; phylum Chordata; class Actinopteri; order Syngnathiformes; family Syngnathidae; genus Urocampus; species Urocampus carinirostris. Next base: position 10,375,068 of record NC_142349.1, on the reverse strand, counting down.
TTGTCATCTAAAATCGTAGTGGCCCAGCGATTAGGATTCAGCACTCTCTCCACTGCAAACCGGGTTCAATTCTTGTATCCAATGCTGTGCAAATGAGGTCAATGATATTTGCCAACTGAACATCTATTGCTGAGATATAATTCCATAAAACATTGGTGTAACACGCACTTAAAATATGAAATCATTATTGGGTGTAAATACACTTCTGCGTATACAAATAAATACGGTAAAAGCAAAAATAAAGCTTTTTTTATGTGACCGAGACCAAACGAGCCACGGCAAAGTACCGATACCAGGACTAGGGCTGCACGATTTACCGAAATCTAATCGATATCGCTATGGGACATAGTGCGATTATGTAATCGTAAGACCCAAAAAAAAATTTCAGGATTTATAGTTTTTTATTTGGATGGAGTGAAAAGATGCAATCCCCATGGTGTTATCAAGCACCCCAAAAATTCATAGCATTATTAAAACTTTTTTTTTCCTTGATAAAGAAGAAGATGACCTTAAATATGATGAAAACCCCTAGATAAAAAAGAAAAAAGGAAAACAAACAGCAATGTGAACAACGCAGCATCGGAAATACTCCACTGCCTTGAAATTCCTAACACTGTTCTGGAGCTAGGGTCCAGGTGAAATTGGGCCAAATCGGGTTTTCCGCAGGAAGACTTCTGATTAAAAACATTCCACTGTTTTCAAATATATTTTTTTCATTTTCTACACAAAATGAGATCTAGAAAAATATAAGGAACTAAACTGAAACTAAAAATAAATGAATGTGAAAAAGTAAAAATGAATCCGCAATTTGCATGGGCTTTACTTACATTAAAGGGAAATGTGTATTATTTGACCACTAGATGTTGCTGTATTGCGTAGTGCAACCCAAAACCAGTACAAGGAAGAATACAAAATAAGGACACTCAAAGTGACCAAAATGAACGATTTTTCCCACCATATACTTATCCAGCCTTTTATGGGGTTTTTAGTTACCCTTAGTGCATGTTATGTAAAAAAAGGGAAATTTTTCGAGCAAGGAGTACTTTTTAAAAAATGTACGTTTATATCATAGTTCTTTATTTTGGATTTTTTTTTTAAATCAATATTGGTCTTTTTTTCCTCCCACTAGGAAGCGATAAATAACACGACCGTCCCTTTAGACTTTCAGATTACAGTGGGGGCATCAAACGATCACCCCGCAGGCCGCAATTGGCCCCCGGACTGCATGTCATAGACCCCTGCCTGAGACAGTCCACCCACCCGTGTCTCACAAAACATTATAGGAAACAATGCTCACTATGATTAAGTACTCACAAAAAATAGCACAGAAGATTTTCAAAATCAAATCGAAAAATCGAAATTGTTTTTTTTCCAAAATAGACAACCCAACCCAGGACCCAAGTGGCCTAACCATGTATAAGTGTTGCTTTTTGTTCTTGTTGCATGCGTGCGTGAGCATTCTGCAATAGCCAGAGCCCTACAAAAGCCCCAAGAAATAAAAACAATATAACAGGCTAAATAGACAAAAAGCTGACAGCTACTGACACAAGAAATGACAGACATGACGAGGAAAAAAAGGACAGACTGTGAGCAAGATAAAGGGGACTTATGCGGAGATGACAGAAGAACTACTTTAGAGAAAACTAATTGCTGGGGGTTCGTCAGCTCTAATTACAGGTCCCTGTGTTAATAGTCAAGTGTGCACGCCTCCCCAGGCAGGACAGAGAGGTGGGAGGGAAAGAATTATGGCGGAATGATAAGAGGCATGAGGACAGAAACAGACAGAAAGAGAGGGCTGGCACAGCGGGAGCAAAGACAGGGAGCCTAAACCAAGGAGGACCTTGATGAGACACAAGTAAGATGAAAGGGAAGAAGATAACGCGCTGGCAGAAGAAGAACAGAAAAAAGGGAGAGATAAGAACGCGAGAAAGAGAGAAAGAAAGAGAGAGACCGAAAAACAGAAAGAGAGTGGTACAGCGAGAGGGTGCAAGAGCTCGAGATGCCCTCTTTGAATCTGGACTTTTCTGGCAGCACTCTGTTTCCATGGCAACAATTAAAAGAGAACGACATGCAATCGCAGAGAGGCAACTTGATGGACACAGAGATGCACAACGAACGCGCAAACTCACTGCAGTGGAACTCGCACACAAATACAGCTTCCCAGGAGGATTTAGTGATCAGGTGAAGAACTAAATGTCATTTAACACAAAAATTGTGAGTCTTGTCGCGAAATCACAGTGGAAGTGTTACTGTTCATTAGTTTTAAAGGAACAGTGTGTATTATTTAGCACCTCTAAGTGGTTAAAAAAACTTCATTCATTAAAAAAAAAAATCAATATTGATTTAAATTACAAGCGAAAAAATACATAAACTATCATTAAACGTGCATTTTCTTTCAGTACTCGTATGGCAAGAAATCTGTATTTCTTTTACGTAACATGAGGTTCATCTTGGGCGGCACAGTAGATGAGTGGTTAGCGCTTGCGCGACACAGTCCTGAGGTCATGTGATCGAATCCTCCTGTGCGGGGTATGCATGTTCTCCCCGTGCTTGCGTGGGTTTCCTCCAGGCACTCTGGTTTCCTCACACATTTCAAAAACATGCATGTCAGGTCAATTGGCCGGTGAATGAGCGAGTGAGTGGTCTGTCTCTGTGTGCCCTGTCACTGGCTGGGAAACAGTTCAGGGTGTCCCTTTCCCACTGCACGAAGATAGCTGGGGATGGGCTCCAGCACCCCCGCGACCCTAGTGAGGATAAGCAGTGCATATGATGGATGGATGGATGGGTCCAGCCATGTAATTAGGTTAGCATGGTGGGTTCTGAGGTCGGACCAGTTGAACAACACTGTTTTAGTGTAAATCCAATGGTCGCCAGTCAAGTCAATGCTCATCTAATCCACAAGAGGCGTCCAGAAATGGCTGACGCACGAGGTCACGGCACTTAATGACCCGGTTTTGCCGTCAGCCTGCCCTCTCATCTCACCCACCATTTGCTCCGTTAGCCACACCAGCGCACACAGCAGCCGTATCACTTACACACGGGTGGGCTGCAGATCGTCCCCACCAGGCTCCGAGCCTGCAGGGGCCAACTTTCTCACTTGCAAACCCCGTACACACACTTGCTCTCTTAGACAACCTGATTACAAGTAGAGTCTTCATGCATTTAAACACAAATCTTCGTATAGAAAAATCTTGCTCGCTTTACAAGGGAAAATCCAGGTCATGAGCAGCCCCAGAGGCTACCACTAAAGACCGCTTAAGATGACTCACCGCTCGTGAACGCTTACGCCCAGCATCAGCTTGGCCAGTTTGCACATGCAATCTTCTACAGGCAAAAATAAGTGCTATAATTATTTTTGGTGTGTAAATGAACACATTTAATGTTACAGTAAAAATGTATTCCTTCAGTAGATTTTGTAGTATTTCTCTACCATTTCTATTTATTTTGAGATTACAACCAAAATAATATATGAGCTTCCTGCTTTAAGCATTATATTTGATATTTAGTTTAGTAGTGTTTTTTATGTATTGCTGTAGAAGTATTTTTGTTGTAGAGAGACAAAGAGACAATGGGGACAACATTGGCAACTTGTTTCGTGTGTAGCACTTTATTTTCTTTTGTCATGATATTCTAACCAGTTTTGTTCGGAGGCCGAATACAAAAGCCTGCCTGCCCGTATGTGGCCCGCGGGTTTTAGTTTGCCCACCCCTGACCTACATGCTTTTGGGAGGGCGGGAGGGAACAATTTGTTTTAAACATTTTATATAAGGAAAATATGCCCGTTACACAAGAAATTCAAGCTATGAGCTTGATCATGAAACCAACTTAGTTCATATGAAGAGTTATCACTTTACATGAAGAAAACGGTCATCCTTGTTACCTTGTTTTGGAATGTTGAAATGCACCCTCTACAAAGAATGTCATTGTTTTTTCTTGCCCTCATGTAGGCTTTAGATCAAGGGATGGTGTATAGTATAATCTGTAGTTTGAAGTAGTATGTAGTCTGTCCATCTCTTTGATCCTTGTGATAAAGAGCTATACAAATAAACATGACTTGACAGTATATAATAGTGCAATAATTAATCAGTTGCTAAATGGTGCTGATTAAAATCACATACTTTGTTCTATTCGTTGTCCGTAATGTAATGAATGGGAGGGGAAAATTGTTAGCTGCCAGCGAGATTTTTTGTTTCGTTTATCTCTTCTTATTAGTCCAAATTTTGTTGAGGAATGGGGCAGAGACAATCAGACTCATCTCCGTTTTGCTCCTTTTAGTACATAGTTTACGGTGTCCTTAAAAGTTTCAAATAGAATATTCTCTCTATTAAGTATGCGCGAACAATGCCCAACTGAGTTCAAAAAGTCTTTTTTTCTTTCCACTGCACCATCTGTTTTATTTTACTTTTACCCTCAGCGTTCCAGCTACGGAGCTCATTACGCTGGAGTAAAGGACAGGTGGGGGATGGCGGGGTGGAGGGTGATTTCATGCACGTGCTAGCGATTTTCTTCTGTTCTAGGATGAAAATTGTGAAAGTAAGAAAAGGACTGTTTGAAATAGTCCGAATGCCAACTCAATCCCCCCCAAACAAAAAGATGATAAAGGAAGGTTATTTGCGCGCTTCTAAGAATTTCACATACTTGCAGGTGCAACAAAAAGAGATTCAATGATGATGGCATCAGCCAGTAGAATGTTTTATATTTTATATTTCATATTTTTACCTTTAAATAACAAATGTAAAAATTATTTTTATGGTTTTGTTTTTTTCCTCAAATGCATAGAATTAATTTAATTAATCATTCAATCATTCATTAAAATTTGCTGCAAAGATTGATGTGAGAATGAGTACCATGGGCTCATTCTGCATAAAATACAATTTTAAGAGTGGCAGTAACTTAAAGGGACAATGAGTATTATTTGACCACTAGATATCAATGCAATGCGTAGTGCAACTGAAAATGAGTGCTGGGGAGCAAACTGAAAAATAAAACCTACAGACACTCAAAGTGACCAGATGCACTATTTCTCGTCTCATTCTTCGCCCAAATTTTTGCAAGGTTTTTGGGTCTTTGGCAGCAAGATGGCAGCCAGTTTGTCAGCTCCTTCTGGGTGAGGCTCATGTTATGTGAAATGAATAAATATTTCTCAACCTATGAGTATTTAAATGAAAAGCATGTTTATCAGATTCATGTCTTTTTGCTTTTTATTGAAATCAATTTTGTGCCCTGCGACTGTCTGGCAACCAGTTCAGGTTGTCCCCTGCCCACTGCCCGAAGATAGTTGGGATGGGCTCCAGCACCCCCGCGACCCTACTGAGGATAAGCAGTGCAGATAATGGATGGATGGATGAAATCAATTTTGGTGGGTTTTTGTAGGAACTACATTTTTGCATCCAAGTGGCATTAAATAATACACACTATCCCTGAGAGCATTCAGTAAAATTGCCAATGTGCACAGAAAGGCAGAGTTGATTTTTTGTTATTAAATCATAATAGACTCTTTCTGACTAGCTTCAAACAAGCTCTTAAATTTGGAACAGGCTTTGTAGCATTCAAACTTTGTTTGCACCAGCACTACCCCCTCTCATTTTGCTTGCACATCAACAGCTTTGAATTCCGTTCACCTGCTTTTCAAATGAGATACAAAAGAACACGTAATCACACGTTTTATGATTCATCACAGTTTTGAAAAATAACATTGCACAATTGAAATGGACTGAACAAGAATGGCAAACGATCAATCCTGCCTGGGCCTAGTTAGTATTTTAAAGCTTCCACAATCGCTTTCTTAAACGTCTAAGTTTCCCTCAAATTTTGCACGCACAAATCTTTTGTATATCAGGCACTCAGTGTTCAGTAATTGTGTATAATGCATTAAATGTCTTTCAAGTGCCATTTTCCAGAAGGGAAAACATGGTGCGAAGAAGAGGCACTTATTTGTCGTATGCTCCCTAATAGGCTCCAGGCCACTTTTGAAGGAAATATTTAAAATAGTTCACTTGAAGTGTAGATATCTTCAAAACAATCTTGCGGTACTAACATTTTTTGTTGCGGCAAGATGAACAGTGGGGGCAGTGCTTTTTACACTTACGTCTTTAGTAGTGCCACGTCTGAATCAATCCAACTCTCGATAACTATTTTAAGGCAATAAAACATTTACTGCATGTGGCACACACATGTAAATAAGCATCAATGATAACCTCATTAAATTGCAATATTCTTCAGGAATATTGCCACATTTTACTCACCAAAAGTCCCTCTTATAGGTGCACATATCCCTCCTCCTTTCCTCAAGAAGATGTATATTATTCTGTGGTACAGATTATCTGTGCGTTTCACTTCCATCAAGAAGTTCTTTTATATTTCCATTGACGCTAATGCTGAAAGTCAAGCCTATTCTGTTGCACTTGAGGCATAATTTTTTATTCGATTTATGGCTTAAAATGGCCATTTGACAGAAACACTGGACACAGAGATCTTTTTCCTTTTCTTTTCAACTTGAAATCTGATTGGCTAAACCAACAGTTTATTGGTTACTTATTTCATGCATTTTTTTTTCTGCAGAACTGATTGTGAAGGCCTTCGGGTAGATTTATGAGCCTGGCAACAATTAACGGCTGAAATAACGTCTGATCGGACGCCCGGGGCATGCATCTTTTACGTCGGGCGTACAACTTACAAAACATCTCCGTTCTTGGAAATTTCGGAATTTCGGTTCGTTTAGCAATTTGCATACTCTGCAGCTAATCAAAAGCCTGCATCGAATAACTTCGTGCTTCCGGACCCACTCGAGAACTATAGGATCGTGCATTTGCATATCATTTTCCAAAGTAGACGCGCAGAGAACACAAGAAAAATTGAGAAGTGGTTAGGAATCAGGCCAAAACCTCAGCCTCAGAAGAAATATTGAAAAGAAGCTAACAAAATTTATGATGCTACAAAACCTAAACGTGCATTAAAAGCATCGTGGAAAGAGGAGTTCACGTGGCTTGTATCAGACGACGCAACCCACATATTGCATGAATGAAGATGAGTAAATACAGGTACATACTGATGGCAGATGGAAAAGAGTGATGACACATACATGCAATGAATGTTATAAGTACATTTATAAAAAACTTACTTTTAAAGTGTTGTTCTGTTATATATTCTGATTATCAATCCTTAATACTTTGCAAGAATGTTTTTTCTTCTTTTGCGATTAGTCGTCTTATTGTGTTTCAAGTTGGGACAAACGGGGCGGGCAACTTGTCAGAGTTGTCTGCCCTGGTGTCCGGTAACTTTTGTCATGAGTTTCAGACACTGGTTAAATTCTTAAATATGAAAGCAGACAACTAGAAGCAGTACAAGCAGGAGAAAAGTCATGAAAGGAAGCTGACAGACAATTTGGAATTCAGGGACTAAATATAATTAACATTACATGAGCCAGATACTTTATAGGCCACCAGAGAAGGCCTTGCAGGCGCTGACGGCACACCAACGAACAGGAGAACACATTTTCTTTCTATGCAAGGAAATTGAATCCTAATCAGACTGTATTTTTTTTTTCATACAGCTTCGGCTTGAGATAATACGCGGATGCAATGAGGCATCGGCCAATTAGGTAAGAACAAAATGTCTCCGGTAGTTACTCAGAACCAACAGGAGAAAAACAGGTACTAAGTGGACCCCAATGAACAATGAACTGAGTCATTAATGAATGTCAAGACCAACATGGCGATCATATTTTTGCGTTGGAAGGTGACAATGCAGTGAATGTGAGGCCACGGCTCCATAATTGGCACTGCTCGAAAATTCCAAATTATCAGCAATAAATCACAAAATAACAGCAACATTCCTGAGTGGGATATGATTCAGATTCCACAAACATCCTTAGTCGGCCGAACAAGCAGGACTGTCTTCTTAGACCATTCTCACTTGAATATAAGTGAACGGCACACAGTTCCTATAGCAACATGTTCGGCTCCTGCCGTCATAAATCTACGAGGGACGATCTGCGGAAAGCCATATGCACACGTAAATTACATAAATGTGCTGAGAGGATGACTAAGATTTGAAAGGTCGAGAGCGATCTCTTCCGAGTGCATTTGTTCTTTTTTTTAAGTTTTGTTTTTTGATCAAGTGAAAAGCCTGTCTGTATTTTGAAATTGTTTTGTCAAGATATTGATGTACAGGGGCGGCATTAGCTCAGGAGTTAGAGCGCTTGTCTTAGGATCAAGAGGTTGCAGGTTCGATTCCCGGCTCCTCCGTGTTGTATGTCAAAGTGTCCTCGGGCAAGACACTGAATCCCTAATGCCCTTAATAAGCAGGTCGGCGCCTTGCATGGCTGCATGGCCGCTATTGGTGTGTGAGTGTGTGTGTGAATGGGTAAGTGTGAAGCACATTGTAAAGCGCTTTGAGAGGTCATTGACTTGAAAAGCGCTATATAAATGCAGACCATTTACCTTTTACAGGCAAAAATATATAACCATCTTTTTTTTTAAATAAAATTCCAATCTTAATTTAATCTTTCATTTTTTCAATTTTAGAATAAATTTGGACCATTTTTCTTTCATGTTTTTCCATTCATCCCTTATTTGCACCGCTTATCCTCAGTAGGGTCGCGGGGGGGCTGGAGCCCATCCCAGCCATCTTCGGGCAGTGGGCAGGGGACACCCTGAACTGGTTGCCAGCCAGTCGCAGGGCACACAGAAACAGACAACTCACTCATCCATTCACACCTAGCGACAATTTAAACCGGCCAAATAACCTGACATTCATGTTTTAGGAATGTGGGAGGAAACCGGAGTGCCCAGAGGAAACCCACGCAAGCACGTGGAGAACATGCAAACTCCACACATGAAGGTTCGATCTCATGACCAACAGAAATTTTGCAGAGTTCATGTCTGTCCAGTCTTCATACAGGACAGCCCTGTCAGAGCATTTTTAACTCTATGATGTTTAACATCAAAAGCACAATGAAAATGAAAAAATAAACAAAAATTACTTTGTAGAAATGTGACTCATTAAAAATAAATGTTATATTTTTACCATGAGGCGCAGATAATAATCCCTATTAGGCCAGAAATTTGAAAGTGCACCTTATAACACTGAGTTATATAGAGCAGAATAAATTGGTATTGCATACAGTATTTATGTTTTTATATCCTCCCAAATTTGCACAAGAATTGATCAAATGCTTAACATCGTTGACAAAAATCACATAACATTGCATACAGCGGATATGGAATCTGAATGGAGGTGTGGGGGGGTTTGGGGGTTTTTAAGGGTTATTGATCTATCTTCGTTATTCATTATCCATTATCCGTTATCGGTCAGTTCATAATACGCTACAAAGCCTAGGAGCCGGGACACTTACTCTCAGCCAAAAGGCCAAGCTAAGGTCCTAGCCCTAAAGCCTTGCTGCGATCATTGCGAATGCACCGTTCCCGGAGGTACTGCAATACCGGGCCGATGCGTGGAGTGGACAGAGCAAGCTCATATTCCATCTCCGAAATGCAAAAATCAAAGAGGTTTAATAATTTCATCATCCATTGTAGTGAAAAGAAATTGAGCACCAATGTTAAACCAGTAGACCACAAGTGGTAAGGTGTCATACGACAAGGCATTGGATCTCATCTCATTATTACACTGTTTTTACTTACGGTGCCAGAAACACCAGTTTGCAAAGTGCATTCTGTTAAGTTAAACACTCTTTCCATGTTGGAGAATGGAGAAAACAAAATGTATTTCTACAAAGCACTATACAAGCTCTTTCAGATACATATGCATACAGAATTAAACCGCAACATTGTTGAGGCACAGGTAAAGAAGTGAAGAGACTGTTAAAACCAAGGGTTGAAAACCTATGGCTCACGGAACCGTGCATTGCTCTTTTCATGAGGACACATGGCTCGAAGTAAAAATTACTCATGCAAATCTGATCTGCAGCGTTCCAATCTGATGAAACAAGGAGCCAATTCTATTGCACACATAGCTGTTGTACTGCTCGTAATATGCATGGTTTGGATGAGGATCTAAAACGCATACTCCCCACTACAGTTTACAGTCAAGGTATCACATCAAGGGACCCCGTTTTGGCTGTATGTCGCCAAGAAATCCTTCATATGTATGCTCATTAACCAATTTAAGTTCACTGTTGAGACAATTAAAAGTAAAAACCCACAGAAAAATTGTAATCAGCTAGAATCGCTAGCCAACTACACAGCAATTTGATCAGGTGAGCGGTAGGGGTTGGGCAGAGCAATGCACACAGTCTCGTCTGCAATGTAAATACGACAGTATCCTCGTTTGCAGTACTTTGTGACATTTTGACAAAATAACTCTGTTTGCACTTTGTTTTGAAACAATAATTGTGAAAAAAAATAAGGTCAAAATGAGCCTCAATGGTCTTAAGTAATTCCTGGAGGGAGACAAGTTTAAAGTGGTATACAGTAAGACCTCGGTTATCGCGGTTAATGGAGACCAAAACCACCCGCGATAAGTGAAAATCCGCGAAGTAGCGGCACACCTTCAAAAAAAAAAGATATATATTTTTTAAATTATTATTTTTTTAGACCTGTTTAATGGCGTCAAAACCACCTGCTAAAAGTGAAATTCTGCGAAGTAGCGACGCCCCTTCCAAAAAAAAAAAAAAAGAACTCATCTCATTATCTGCACCGCTTATCCTTATTAGGGTGACGCCGCGTCCGCCGAACTCGCTCCGTTGCACGACCCGGGAGTGACCTCCACCGACTTACCCCCCCTCCCCCGTCCCCTCCAGCCGGCCGCCTTATCCCGCGTCCGCTGACGTTCCGCCGAAGAAACCTGCAAAAAGTGAAAATCTGTGAAGCAGCGATGCCCCTTCAAAAAATAAAAAGAAAGAAAGAAAAAAAAAAAAATTTTATTTAAAAAAAAAAACATTTTTTAACCATTACAGACCGCGAAGCTCTGAAGCCGCGAACGTCGAACCACAAAGTAGCGAGGTCCCACTGTATTTCTTGAATTGGACACAGGCTCTGGCATTATTCTTATTTCATAAGTTTTGTCAAATCATCTAATGTCACACAGAGGAATAAAATGCACAATTTTGATTTTGTCTGGAGAGCTGGTTTGGCTAAAAGTTGTCTTAAAATATTTGGTATAGCTCTTTCTCAGAAAAAAAAGAAAGAAAAGAAAATCAAAATATTTTTCTATTATGGCTCTTTGGGTCAAAAAGGTTCCCGACTCAAGGTTTATCATAATGCAGAAACAAAATACACCATGCAAATTAGTGTTTATGAAAATGTGAGTTAAAATAGTGAGATAATGAGAGACGGTCGAGTGCGTTTTTGTGTCATTGGTACCACTGATGGTCTAGTAGTGAAGTGTTGTTGCTCTCACTGAAACTACTGGGTTTTTATGTCTGATGTGCAGTCGGCAACATTTTGAGATTTTGGTCAACGACCCTAATCGACGGATCACTCTTTGCAATACAGTGGGACCTCGCTACTTCGCGGTTCCACGTTCACGGTTCAGAGCTTCGCGGGTCTAAAAAATAATAATAATTAAATAAAATAATTTAAAATATATATATGTGTAAAAAATATATATATATATATATATATATATATATATATATATATATATATATATATATATATAATTTATTTATTTTTTTAACCATTTTTGAAGGGGCGTCGCTACTTCGTGGTCCCACATTCGCGTGTTCAGTGCTTCACAGGTCTAAAAAAATAATAAGAATAAAATTAAATAATGAAAAAAAACTTTTTTTTAAGCATTTTTGAAGGGGCGTCGCTACTTTGCGGATTTTCACTTTTCGCAGGTGGTTTTGGTCCCCATTAACCGCGATAACCGAGGGATTACTGTAATATATACCGTTGTGTAAAGAACCCAACGGTTATACACAAATGCACACAGTGGCTCTAACTGTATTCTCAATATCATGCCCCTTATAGTCTGGTGACTCCTTATGTATGAAAAATGTATAACAAAAGATTATTTTTTGGTTGCATTAGAGTGCGGAAAATATGGTAAAGAATCCAACGGTCTTTCTGTTCTTGTAGATCACAATCTTCATCTAATATGGTAAAATCGCCCACCCCTACCTAAACAACGTGAGAGACACCGACCTCTCTCGAAAATGAGATGTGAACGGCAAGAACTGCTCCACCCGCACTGAGCGTCAACAACCTATCTACAAAATTCCGGCTTGAAGTGTTAAGTCATTAAAACTGCTCTGATAAATATTCATGCCGCTGTAGAGGTAGAAGACGTGTGTGTACATGTGTTGCTCAGAAGGAGCCACTCGGCAGCCTCCGCAGTGAATCAGATTCACCGAGCCGGATTTCATGCACTCATTGGACGAAACTCCAGGACCAATCTACTTTCATTACAGCGTCTGCTTCCAAAAAGGAGACTACACTGAAGCTGCCATCACTCTCTTCCTTTCCAATCCCTCCCCCTTACTTTCATTTTAATTCGATTTAGCCTCCTTTCTCTCTAGTTTATCATTTTGTCCGTTGGAATAAAGCTTGATCTCAATTTTGCCACTTATCTACTGCCTGCATTCACACTCTTTCATCACATTGTGCTCATCACATATTACGTCTTAGGTTTTGTACACGCCTAGGATTTGCATAAAAGCTGGAGGACGTGTTTAGGACCATGTTTATTCTAAATGACAGCAGATACTATTTTGCATTTATTAGAATTAGCATTGTTTTTATAGTCATTGATAGCAACGGAGTGTTCATTGTTCACGACAATATTAGACTCGGCCATCCATGATAAACATATCATAAAACACATTTGTGAAACCCGTAGCCTGCGAATGCTTAAAATGTCTGAGCATCAATGAACAGGTCAAATGAGTCCTTTGACGAAAAACTTCCCTCAATGCCTGTTGACTAATATATCCGCGCAATAACGCCTAAGCGCCGTTAGATGCCAGGATTTCATATCCATGCCACTGTGTGGAATTGAGAAATAAATGATCCTAAAAATGTACAATATATATACAGTGGGACCTCGCTACTTCGTGGTTCCACGTTCGCGGGTTCAGAGCTTCGCGGGTCCAAAAAATAATAATAATAAAATTTGAAAAAAATATATTTATTTTTATTTTTTTTTAAGCATTTTTGAAGGGGTGTCGCTACTTCGCAGATTTTCACTTTTCGCGGGTGGTTTTGGTCCCCATTTACCGGGTCCAAAAAATAATAATAATAAAATAAAATGATTAAAAAAATTAAAAAATTTGGGGGGAGACCAATTGTGTTTTACGTATAATAAAATTTAATAGATTGAGAGTTTATATAAAAAAAGAAGTTGTTACATTAACTTTATGTAACAATTACCTTTAGTTACATTCATAAGGTACATCAGACCTTTTGAGGACAGCCATTACACAGATGTAGCCCTCGGTGAAAATGAGTGTGAGACCCCTGTTATAAAAGAAAATATCTGTGTGGATGAACACAAAACATATAAACAAGTCAATTTAATTCAGATCAACATTACATTGCACGCATAAAACTACAAATAATAATAATAATAATTTCCTTGTATTGTCATTCTGTGTAACAATGTACACAGAACGAAATGTCGATTGCACCTGACCCGTTGTAGCGAGCCGATGCAGCCGCAGCCAACAGAGGGCGCCGCCGACCACTTTTTAAGTCTTAGGAATGACTCGGCCGGGGCGCGAACCACCGACCTCCCAGTCTCAAAGCGGGCGCCTTACCAAATCATATATGCTTGTATTTAGCTTGTCAGTAGGTTATATGTATTAATAAAATACAATGCTCAACACGACTGTTTTTAATCAAGAAATTCAAATTAGTAACATCTACTTGTAGAAAATTGCTTTAAATTATATTGAATAAGTTCAGAAATTAATTTGGTGGTTATGGATTCAGTTAGCAGGTGGTGCTCACTATTTCACAATAATTAGTTCTCAAAAATAGCCTGGTTTGTCTCTGTCATATCAAGAATCTAGCAATTCTCACAACATATCGATTTTTTTTCTTTAAATTATCAAATTTTCAGTTCATTAATATGGATAATGATTGATCAGTCCAAAATAAAAAAATATATGGACATACAAATAAATAATGCAAGTGGTTTTATTCTAACAAACTACGATTTATTTGCATAGTAAGGGAAATTGAATTTAAAAAAAAACATAATTGACCCAGTTACAGTTTTAGCAAGGGGGAAGAAATTCTGTAGCAGGAATGAAAGTACTGATCAATGAACCCAGTTTTATTATTATCAACTCATTTAAACGATCAGGAATTATTTCATAGTGTGTCATAATTATATTTATACCCAGCACCAGAAACGGGTTGTAGCATTATCTTTTGTTGTGTGACTTTTTTGAGGGGGAAGGTGGTGGCGGTGAGCAGGGGGTGTCCACATGGCCTTGTGAAGGAATTGTGGGTATTTCTTCATGTTGGCAGAGATGGTGGTTGGAGAAGGCTAGTAGGGGAAATGCATTCGTAGCAGGCTTGTACTCTACATACCCATGCAAATTACGGGCACTGTGTTGTGTCTATCAATATGAAAAGGTTGAAAGCATACAGACACAGATGGCTGTTATAAACTGTATGAAATAATCAAGGGATAAAATAGGAGCATTATGGCTTCCTGTTCCACGGGGTCTATAATTACGCCTTTGCACTCAATCCCTGCTTATTTCATTAATACTCACTGACCGGCCACAAAATAATGACAGATATATGCGAAATTGGAATTCGTAAATGTTGTTTTTTTAATCACAATACAAAGATAATTTAATCTAAAAATGAGCAATATTTTTGGATGAAATTTTCCAAAACTGTGCTGCTTTATTTTGAGAGCTGTTTCTAATATTGAGGTTGTATTATTTATCAAAATATGCACGGGATTCAGAACAGTTCTACATAAGCACACACGAGTGCAAGATATATATATGTGTGTATATATATATATATATATATATATATATATATATATATATATATATATATATATATATATATATATATATATATATATATATATATATATGAGAAAGAGAGAGGGAGAGATCTTTGTCTGTGTCAATAAAAATGCCAATGTGTTTATTATAGCTGCTGTCAGCAATTTGGAGTCACGATCACAGCTCATTCATCAAGTATGTGTTTTTTTTTTGTTTGTTTTTTGCACTCGAATTAACACTTCATTATTGTATGTTGTATTATAGGTTATTGGGGATTTTTTTGGGCGTTTTCATATATTTGAAACAGTTCTCTTACTTTCACCATTTCCATGATGCACTAACAGAGAGAGGTCGGTGTCTCTCACGTTGTTGCGGTAGGGGTGGGCGATTTGACCATATTAGACGAAGATTGTGATCTACAAAAACAGAAAGACCGTTGGATTGTTTACTATATTTTCCGCACTCTAATGCACCCCAAAAATCACTCCATTCCAATCTCGTATATCCCCCTTTCCTAATGTGTTGCGAATCCCTAACACCTCTGATAAAAGATAGGCACGGTAGAAAGAATAAAGCCTCTTTGATATCAGTTGGGCATTGTTAACACAAACTTACATTCTACTATCAACTTTCTAAGGACACCTCAAACTACACACCCCACCTTTAACAATAGCAATAGCAGATTTTGAATTAAATATGTGAAATGGGAGTCAGCACACAAAGCTCAACCTTTGCACCGGGCAACCTTCACTTCTATATTTTACACATAAAGTCAGATTAAAAAAAACTTTGAATGCTTTCCACGGCCCCATTTAACAAAAGACTAAGAAAGTTCAACTAGATGCTCAAACCACCCGCTTAGCAGCAGGGCACCTGCTCAATTCCCTCCATGGCTGAACTACTTCATTCTCCTTAAATCTCTTTTCTTCATCAAACTGCCCTTCATTCCGCTGCTGTGACCCTTCAAAGACATCACAGCAGTTCTTCAACTAAGCATCACGTTGATGACACTTGACACGACACAGCTTTTACCATACACTTCATCGTAAGTAAAGACATCTTTGGGTGCAATCACATTAGGGCCATCGTACCGTGCACAAGCACGCTTGTTGTTAAAGTCTGGATTTTAGAGCTGGTGTGCGCTCAATCGATGTGTGCCAGAGCACGGCACGGATCCCCAGTTGAGCATGCTTGGGAGAAGCCATTTTCTAACATTTGCATAATAAATCCTGTACAAAGGTTGCTGACCTCAATGGTTCTCAACAAAAGATCTCTTAAATTAATTCACATTGGGGATGTTCAATGTGATATATATTTGAATTTATAACTTTTGAGTAGTCAACCCCAGGACTTACCCAGATGGATGAAATGTGTTTGTTTAGATTTAGTTAAATGTTTTGAACACATTATTCAGAAGACGATCAAATTCACCCCCTTTCCTTTGCATTGAGGACGCTACTATGATGATAAATATAAATTGAAAAGTAATGACCTAATGGCAATTTTCTATTTTTAAAATTAATTGTCTAAATTTAGATCTTACTGTGAAACACAATAAATAGAAAATAAAATGGAAAATAAATAAAAATATAAAAGAAAAAAGAAGAATGTGATCTCACTGTAGCCCAAAACACATGTTGAAAGTTCTTCTCTTTTAAGGATATATGTTCATATTCCACCCACTGCAGGACTTTAAGGTGGACTATAGAGGACCAATCCTGACATACGTAAAAATAAATGTACTAATAAATAAATAAATATATGCCGTGTAAATAAATGAACAAATAAATCAAGCAATACCTAAATATGTGACATAAATGCAATGTATGTATTTATATATGCATTTTGTCATATTTATTTTGGTATTCATTTTATCATTTATATTGACATGTAATTTGTTGAATGTTGTCTTGTATTTTATCGTGTTGTGCCGAACTATTTGTTGATTGGCGTAGTAGCAGATTTTGTTTATTGCTGGTAGGATAAACCTTTACGAGGTGTCTGATCATGATCCCGGTGTCATCACATCGTCAAGAATATTTTGATGATGCCGCAAAGAAAAAGAAGCGTCCGGCGCTCTAAGAGAGGAGGCAGAGTCCCCCTGAAGCTTCAAGAATACCTGCCTCTAAATGAAGTGTGTAAAATTAGCCAGAGAAGTGATAGCTGAAAATGAAACTCATCAGTCAATATTCAGCCACACGAGAGAACTACATAGTATGAATTTTCTCTGGTACGCCGGCACTGTTAGAGGAAATATATTATATGTAATGTATAAAAGGTATGCAGCTTGCTTTTAACTTACTTTTAGCAATTCTGTCTGCATCACGCAACACATTAGGAAGTAGGAATATGAAGGAGGGTGGAAGATTGGCGAGTGATTTCATGCTCATCCCAGCAGATTTTGGTTAATGGAGCATGAAAATGA
Source organism: Urocampus carinirostris (assembly GCF_059441175.1). Taxonomy (NCBI): domain Eukaryota; kingdom Metazoa; phylum Chordata; class Actinopteri; order Syngnathiformes; family Syngnathidae; genus Urocampus; species Urocampus carinirostris. The sequence continues at coordinate 10,357,708 of NC_142349.1, read as the reverse complement.
TGAATGTAAGAAAAAGCAAATTTCAAATACAGTCTAACCGCAAACCCAAAAATAAAATAAAAAAAGAAGAGTTTATTCGAGCGCGTCTAAGAAATGCACATACTTGCATGGGCCAAAAAAAGAGCTAGACAAAAGCTGCAATAATGACTTCAGCCAGAAGATGGCGGCAGGGGGTAGAACATTTCCAAATTCGCGACAGCACTTTCGACATAACTTGTTTGAAAAGAACAAAATTACGTTTCCCCCAAAAATAATTATTGTCGCATTGGCAGTGCTAATTTTGAATATTATTTTCTTTGAGTTACTTATTTTAGCTCGATTTTTCTATTTAAATAAAAAAATAATACTATATTTTGGTTGGTCGGGCAAGGAGAGATAGGGAGATATAGATAAATGAAACTACAGTTACAACACACTATTTTCCAACATTTGATCAATCTGTTGAAATTCTGGGTGAATAATCGAAAAATCGGATAAAACCAAATGTCTGCATTATTAAACGGAACACTTCTTCAAATTAAGATTGTCGAAAATATCTCCATTTGAATTTAGATTAGGTTTGGTCCATAACAAGTCAGAAAACAGCAAAATGTAGTTTTAAAAAACTGTACGTATATCAAAGTAAATAAAAGTAGATTGTGGTTTTGTAGCTTATCTGTTTTCAAATCAATTTGTTGTTGCAGCTCTATTCAAAACCGTTGTAGAGTCTGCATTGATTTTGGAAACGTTTACAAAGGAAGATTTTTCCTGCTTCTTTGTTTTGGATTGTGTTCTCAACTGCGCTGCAGCAGATTAGTCCATGTTCTGGCTCGAGTTGTTTCGCATCAAATCAAATCCAGGAGACGCTGACTGGGACAAGCAGTGGTCGCATTTAACTTTTGTCCTGCAGTGGAATATCCACCAAAAATATACAATTGGGTAAAAACCTTCCCTTGTTATTTCTCCCAATGCATCCTATTTAAATACTTACCAACCTACTAATCCAAAAAGACGGGATCCTGTTGCCAAAAATAACAGCTCTGAATGAGATGAATGGAGGCAGATAGATAATTGTGGTTCTAATCTGTGCAAAACTGGCAATAAAACAAATTTAAAGTGATTATGGAGCTTTTATTGCCATGAGGGTCACTCCCTTCTTCCCTGAGACTTATCTGTGCATGAACAAGGCACAAGGCATGTGTCAAATCTTTTACTCAACTGCTGCAGATGCTAAGCACCCGTGGCAAAGGTGAGCGAGGTGGAAATAGAAGTGAGCACCAGTGAGAAAGAGGAGGGTGAGGGGAGTGAAGCATTTCGGTGCTGAAACCACAAATCACTTGCAAGATTAAGCGCCTATCCAGGAGGTGGTGTAAATAGAATCATGTCCCTGGGAGAGAGACCAAACTTATCTTCCTCACAGTTGTCAAAACATTCTCAATCTGAAGGCCGGAATACCTTTCTGTCTGCAACAGACTCGATATGCAGAAAGGAACGGTTTTCCAGTGGGGAGCGAATACCTCCCGAGAGCAGAACAAACTGTTTTGATTCTTGTTATGACCTCGGGCTTGACTGAGGTGTGTGGACCACGATGTTGATCACACACAACACTTTCGTCTCGGTCCCTCTGCTGCAGAACCAGCATGCCGCCAAACAGCTGAGGGCGGTTTCATCTGTTCAACAGCTGTCACGTCAACGAAAGGAAAGAGGAATTGCTCCAAATGATGACTGTGTGTGCTTGATAAACGGGTTAAGCGAGCGGCGCACTGTCCCGCGTCCTCTGGGAGCAATGTTGGATGGCGTGCCTGCTCGCCAGACAGTACTTGAACGAATCTTGCCCGGGTTTGGAACTCAGCTGAGTAGGAATTCGATATCAAACATGTAGGCGCGCATCACATCCAGTTAAAACAACCACGCTCACCAGGATATCCCTGATAAGTTTTGATACAAAAGGCCCGGCACGGCACCAAAAACATTCAACTGAGAAATTTTGTAAAATGAGGGTACACGGAAAACAGTCTGACCGTTACCATGGACACAAAATACTTAACTTCTAAAAAGGACAACAAAAACATTTTGAATGTGTGCTTTTAAAAACTCACAATCAAATGAAGGATCAGCTTTCGTGTTTCTCACCCTACCCAATATATTGCCGTCAATTAGAATAGAGAGCAAAAAAAATTCTGTGGTCCAATTTTAGAATGGTAGATTGAATTTAGACACATGGAGAGGATGGATGAGGAGCGAATGTTGAAGAGGTTTTTACAGAGCAGAAGTAAATGGAAGGAGACCAAGAGGAAGGCCGCGATTGACGTGGATGGATAGTGTTATGAGTGAATTGCTGGAAAGAGGTCTAAATATAATGGAAGCTCGAGCTCTTGTTTGTGATAGGAATGAGTGGACAGGTGTTGTGAAAGGATAGTAGGATGTTTGGACGTGTTCTAAGGGATGGGCAGGGCACCCGTATGATGCGGCAGGGGTAAACCAGTGAAAAGCTGTTGGGCCCTGCTGTTGGACAGAAGAGTGCGTTGTGTCACCCTGACCCGAGTGACATGGCCGCTTTCTCGTGTCCCATTTCATCTGGAGGGACGAAAGCATGATAGATGGAATGAATTTGAGGGAAATTTTTCCCATTAAAGAAAACTCACTAACACAGCGCCTGTAGTAAGTTAATAAGTACAATTGTATTATGTTTACAAACTAATTAACTTGAACAGAAAGACATTTTATGGTTATTCAATACAATACAGTTAATTCTCGGTGTATTAGGTGCATGTATTATCATTTATTTAATGGTGAGGGTAATATTCTAAGAAAAAGCTCAAATCTGAGAGAAATTTACCCGCAAATTTGCCGCATAGTGAATTGGAATATTTGAGAGGGTAGAAAAAAACTCACACATGTGTTAGATTTTGAACAAAATCACAGAAGAACCCAGAACTTCTGAATTTGCAGGCTGGAGTGGTGGTACCGTTTTAGAATTAGAATTGTATTTATTTTCATTGACATCAACATTGAAACATGGTTTGCATTGAGATTAGACATGGCACTCCAGGGTAAAACATGTAACATAAAGACTTTGAAGACAACAAAGATAAAAGACTATCAGAATGAATAGGGAAAAAACTACAACATAATGCTGGAAAAACTGGCCTAAGATATGATAATAATAATGGAATGAAAAATCTAGGGGAAACCCACTGGTTTTTAGCTTTTCTTTGCATTCTACTGACTTTTCTCAGAATCCAATACAATTGATGAATTAATTTTCAATGTAACGAGCCGCTAAAGCTACGGGCTGTCGTGTTCGTTTTGGTGACCAGTTGTGCGCCCTGCTGTTTGACTGAGAGCCTATCAAAGTTGTGTACTTTGCCTCGCCTTTATTGGCTGCTTCTGATTGGCCGGCGCTGTTATACCACATTCTTGTTGGCCAAACACTCCATCACTCAAATAACAAACTGGTACTATGAATACTTGTAAAAGACTGCTTTACATTGCGATATCGATTCGATTTTGGTTGATCGTGCAGCTCTATGTGGTGCTGTTGGGTTCTTCAAATTGAGATCTTCAATTCCTACTGGAGAAACTCCACTTTCAAATCAAAGACCATAGTTTTCAGCCATAAAATGTTGACATTCCCTCTCTGGGTCAGTGATGACATCCTGCCAAAAGTGGGTGAGTTAAAGCATGTCTGCGTCATGTTCATGAGTGAGGGCAGGATGTAGCGGGAGATGGACAGGTGGATCGCGTAGCGTCTGCCGTGGTAAAAGGAGGAGATGAACCCATTTACCAGTCAATCCACCTACTTAACATGCTCTTTTACCCCCTCCAATCAGAATGTGTCATCTAAAAAAAATTCCCCTTGGCAATGTCACAAATTTGTGAGTTTTCTTCCTGTAGATGTATTTTTTGCCAATTTTCCACAATAAAAAGTCACAAATGTGTGGTTTTATTTCTTATACTTTGAATAATTTTATCTTTTTCTTGACAACATATGCCCCCCTAAAAATGAAATCGGTAAAATAAAATCTGCTGTCATATGTGTGAAGCTTGCTCATCAAAACAAAAGGAGGCAAATTAGTACAACTCCAACTCCAATCTTTGGGATTTATGATGTGATATTAATGACATTTGAATGCAATTTGCATTTCAATTCAGCTGCAGTTAAATGACAACATTCGGTATACTCATTAGTGGCATTCAAATCCAACAAAGGGGCCGTTCCCATTCAGAGGTGAGTAGTAACGTGTTGCATTTACTCCGTATGATTTATTCTGTTACGTTAACTTGCGTAAGTTTTGGGACATTTTACTTCTGGGAGTAAATTTAAAGCACTGTACGTTTTACTTTCAAATTGAGTAGATTTGTGAAGAAGAAACTCTACTCTTACTCTGCTAAATTAGGTTACATTAAACCCATTACTTAAATCCTCTAATGTAAATGAGCCATTTCTTCCCTGTGTGAGCAAAGAGATGTGCACCCCCATAAATCGCCTCATTACCTTTTCTCACCATATTGTAGTGCTTTGTCCTCGTTATACTGTGCTTTTACAGGATCAAAACTGTTGTAACCTTCATATGGTCAAAAAGAATCTCCAGTTGTAGAACTGCAGAGCACATAATGCCACAGCTATCACCCAAACACTCACATACAACCTGTATCCAACCTGTGTCCAACACCAGGTCACCAGTGCAGTATTTTGTCCAGATTGTTTTTAACTGGCAGTGGTAATTTTTATTATCTCTATTTTCTGGCTTTTAGTGTGTGTCACTTGCACAAGCCAGGCATACAACGGCCGTTAATTAACAATGAAGTAAAAAGAATTGTATATGGTATTCCTCAGGGAAGCTTTTAAAACACTTGCCTTACAAAAAGTATTCTTAGATTCCTCATTGCATATCACAGTACAGAGCTGCCACTGTTGCTGCCTGGAAACGGAGAGTGGAAAATCTGTTACCTCAGGTGCCCTTTTGTGGTGCTGTTAAAATAAAAAAATAAAATACGTTTTCTTAGAACAGGTGCAAACAGCCCTGTATTTCGTATCGCCATGCTGCTTTTACATTTCCCGACTGGCTGATGTAAGCCAACATCGCATACCATCAGTAATAATTAAAGGAGTGGCAGCATGTAGCGGTGTGTTTGGCTCCTCCCGGCTGTTTCATGTGATATAATGGTGTTGACCCCAGGAGCGCTGCATTTCGTATTTTGAGTTATTATATTTATGCAACCACTAAGCTCCCTGGCTATTTCAAATTGCAGTCAACCTTTAGCAGCTGCGCATGGCCAAAGCTTGCTGCAAACATTCTCAATTTCTGAAAATTGATCAGTAAATGGCAGCGAGAAGCAGACTGAGCGAGACAGAGAAGGGAAGCGCTACGAAGAAGGTGATGGTGGTTGTGTATGGAAGTAAGGCCTGTGTATTTTATTCAGTGGCAGCAGAGTACAATCCATAATCAAAGTGGCTGATTCATAGTTTAAATTAAAAAGTAGCCTCATAGAGCCGGTGCAAATGTCTTGATTCATGGGGACCCTGCCAAAGCATCCCATCGACCACAGAAAGCGAGCCCACAGGGGGGAAAGAGGGCAAGGACAGGAGCAGAAGCCTCGTTACAGCCCCCATGCTGTGGGGAAATGTCTCCATTCTCCCAGCAAGGTGGCCCTGACTGAGTGCGGATAACTCAGTGTGAGTGTGTCAGAGTGTACACGCAAACATATGTGGGGGGTCAGACAAAATCAACATGGTGAATCAAATTAGGTCATTTTAAAGTGGCCGATTCTCTGATTTCATTTCTGCTTTTGGTAGCTGTCTGATAATAACCAGGTTCGACCCTGCTTAGTTTCCCAGATTGGGCGTTCACAAGGTGTTATGGCCGTAAACATGTTAGGAGGTGAAGTAGAAGAAGAAGTGACACATACGCGTCTTGTGATTGCATACTCACTTGAGTTAAGCAAAGGCAGAGCTATGCAAACAGCAAAGGTACATCATAGATTTGTTAAGCTAAAAATGTTCAAAATGTGTCATGTTAAAAATCTTAACACATGATGGCTGAAGGAGATGACGATAAAGATTTGGTCGCAGATATACGTGCAAAGCCATTTTCAAGACAGACATTTCAAGAGATCTTGTGAGATGATAAAACTTTGAGGACAATTCATTTTTAATTATCTAATTTTTTAATATTTGCATTATTATGTATATTGATACAATTTAATTGCTGACTGAGGTATTGAGATATTTAAATGCTCAGGAAATAGCCTGTGTTGTCCATGATTAAGGCATTGTGACATTTGTGTGCGCGTGTGCTTCTGTGTAGGATTTCTCAAACCGTGATGCCTTAAATGATGATATTTGAATGGATATAAACTAAATAAGACTAAATAAGATTAAGAATGGCATGCACGGCCCGCTACTGGGAAAATTATACGTAAAATAAACATTTTCTTTTTTTTTTTTTTTTTTAAACTTTTTATTTCTCACACCAATTTTGACAGAGGTTTGATTCCTCCATCATACATCAACACAAAATATATACACTTGACACACTCATAAATAACAGAAGAAACAACAAAGAAGAAAAAAATACTATTAATAGAAAGGAAGAATAAATGTTCATACAATACATCCATACAAAAAGAAATATATATATATATATATATATACATATATATATATATATACATATACACACATATATATATATATATATATATATATACATATATATATACATACACATACACATATACACACATATATATATATATATATATATACATATATACATATACATACATATAAAATAATAAATCAAAATATACACCCAAAAAAAAAAAAAAAAAAAAAAAAAAAAAAAAAACAACGCACATAATAAATAGGGGGAGGTGTTTAGACATCAAGTAAAATTTGTGTGATAGGCTTCCATCTTTTCTCAAATTGGTCAAGTTTCAGTTGAAGTTTTGCAGTGATTTTTTCCATAATGTACATTTGCTTTAATTTGTCTCTCCATTGTTTTATGTCAGGAGGTTGTGGTTTCAGCCAGGACACTGTGATCATTTTCTTTGCTACCAGAAGCATTACCCTTAGTATATATTTCTGTTGACCAGATAGTAATTCTTCTGGCAAAATTCCTATTACGTAAGCCTTTGGGTCCAACCGCAACTCCCAGCCCGTGATTAATTTTATTTCTCTCTGGATACTTCTCCAAAAATTTAATATTACAGGGCAATTCCAGAAAATATGCGTAAAGTCACCGACCCCCCCACAGTTACGCCAGCATAGATTTGAGGTATTTTTATATTTTGAAGTGATAGAGGGTGTATAGAAGAATCGCATTTTTACTTTCCATTCAAACTCCCTCCATGTCGGGCTGTTGGTTATTTTGTGTCCCTCTTTCAATGTTTTTTCCCATTCGTTGTCTTTTATCGCTACATTAGTTTCTTGTTCCCATTTTTCCTTAACTGCCATGTCCTCATTACTGAGATCCATTCTCAGGGCTTTATATAGTTTTGATATAACCCCCTTTATTGATTGTCCTTTTGTATACGATATTAATAATTCATCTACCTTAGTTGGCTCCTTACATATTTTCCCCCATTCCTCGTGTTTCTGGAGGTAATGCCTTAGTTGCAAATATTTGTAAAAATCATTTCTGGGTAGGTCAAACTCTTGTTGGAGTTGTTCGAATGATTTCATTGCCTGTGCTTCCAATACTTGGGTAATCAACATCAGTCCTTTTTGGGCCCATTTTTGAAACCCTACCTCCATACCCCCAGGTTTAAAGTCTGGATTTTTCGCTATTTTGGTAGCCCTATTCACAGATCTTGATATTTTTAATTTTTTTTGTATTGTTGACCAAGTTTTAATAGTTCCCTTAATCCATTCATTCTGGATTTTTAATTTCTTCCACCTCGTGACTGATATGTATGGTAACGATTCCACCAGCATATTTGGACAAGATCGTTGCTCCATGTCCACCCATATCGCATCTTTGTCTGTAGTAATCCACAAGATGAGTGCTTTAATTTGAGCTGCCCAATAGTAATATTTAATATTGGGTAGGTCTAGGCCCCCCTTTTCTTTAGGAGCTAACAGGGTTTTGTATTTTATTCTAGGTTTCTTGTTTTGCCAAAGGAATTTTGCTATTAACTTATTTAACATTTTAAATGTAGATGCCGGGATCAGAATTGGAAGGGATTGAAACAGAAATAATAGTCTTGGTAATATGTTCATTCTGATTGTTTCTATCCTGCCGATAAGACTTAAGGGCAAAATTTCCCATTTTTCCAAATCTTTCCTTATTTCTTTTATCAACATTCCATAATTTGCATCAAACAGCTGTGTGGAATGTGGTGTAATGGTCACCCCCAAATATTTAAACCCTTTATTTGTCCATTTAAAATCAAACCTTTCAATCACATCTGTTGGACATTTTCCTGATATCATCATTGCTATTGATTTGCTCTCATTATTTGAATACCCAGCTACTTCTCCATATATTTTAAGGCTCTCCAACAGTGGTGGTATTGATAACGAAGGTTCCTTCAGCATTACCAACAGGTCGTCTGCAAACAATGATATTTTATGTTCTGTTCCTCCTTCATCCAATATCCCCCTTATTTGCTCATTTTGTCTAATTGATTCTGCGAGTGGTTCTATGCTTATTGCAAACAAGAGTGGGCTTAAGCAATCCCCTTGCCGGACTCCTCTTTTGATTTCAAAGAAATCTGAACAGTGACCATTTACTCGAAGACGAGATTTCGGATTTTTATAGATAATTTTCACCCATTCAACAAATATTGGAGGGAAGCCAAAAGCTATAAGTGATTGATGTAAGAAGCTCCATTTCACCCTATCGAAAGCTTTTTGTGCATCCAAGCTCAGTAACATCGAGGGTTGGGTCTTAGATTTTGTGCTCGTAATTATGTTTAGTATCCTCCTAATATTGTTTGCACCCTGCCTTCCCGGAATAAACCCTGTTTGATCATTTCTAATTAATTTCGCTATAAATTTCTGCATTCTTTTTGCCAGTATGCTTGTAAGAATTTTTAGATCATTACAAAGTAAACTAACTGGTCTATAGCTTTCACACAATATTGGGTCTTTTCCTTCTTTGTGCAGGACTGTTATGATGGCTTCCGACCATGATTTGGGGGGATCTCCTTTTGTTAGAGCATAGTTAAATACTTTCTGCAGTACTGGTGTTAATTCTTCCTTAAAGCTTTTGTAGAACACCCCCGGGAATCCATCCGTTCCTGGTGATTTATTTATTTTTAAGTTATTTATTGTATCTTGTATTTCCTGTTTTGTAATGGGGCGAATAATTTCTAATGTATCCCCCCCTGTTAGTGTTGGTAAATGTAGTTTTCCTAAAAAGTTTTGTGCCGTGTAGTTATCTAAGTCATTTTCTGAGTCCTTGTATAATTCTTTATAATAATCTGCAAATGCTTCTGCTATACCTTTGGGTTTTACTAAACATTGTTTAGAGATAGGATGTTTTATTTGTGATATAATTCTATCTGTTTGGGCCTTTTTAAGTTGGAAGGCTAGCAGTCGACTGGCTCTATTGCCCATTTCATAGTATCTCTGGTTCACAAAGCGCAGAGCCCCTTCTGCTTTATTTGTCAAAAGTTCATCTAATTTGCTTCTGGTTGTTTTTAATACCTGTAATCTGGATTCATTTGGTGTTTTTTTATGTTCTTCTTCTAGTTCCTTAATCTTATCCTCCAATTCCTTCTGATTCTTTAAGCGTATTCGTTTCAGCCGGGACGATATTTCTATTAATTTCCCCCTTATTACAGCTTTCCCTCCTTCCCATAATATTGTTGGAGAAACCTCATTGTTGTCATTGATTTGGAAATATTCTTTTATACACCGTTTTATTTCCTGTACTACGTTTTTATCTGAGAGGAGAGATACATTCATCCTCCAATACCTAAAATGGGGTTCATTGTCTAAACTTAATTTCAAAGTAATTGGAGAATGGTCACTTATAGTAATATTCTCTATACCACACTCTACTACTGTATGCATATGTTGTCTTGAAATGTAAAAGTAATCAATTCTCGAGTAGCTGCCATGCGGGTTTGAATAGAAAGTATAGTCTTTAGTTTGGGGATTCTTCTCTCTCCATGGATCTTTCAATCCCAATTCTTTAGTTATGTTATTTAACATCCTCGACGTCTTTGTATTTGTTCCGTGTACTGAAGGATACTTGTCCACTTTGCAATTCTGTACAGTGTTAAAGTCACCTCCTATAAGTAACATTCCCTTCGCACAGTTGGTTATTACTTTAGCTAATACTTGAAAAAAAGTCCCCTTTTCCTCAACTGGTGCATAAACATTCATTATTGATATTTCCCAACCGGCCATTGACCCTATAATCATTATATATCGCCCCAGATTGTCCTTCACTTCTTTTTCGACTTTAAACGCCACCCCTTTTCCAAGTAAAATTGCTACTCCCCTCCTTTTACCATAGGATGCGTAGAACACCTGGTTCACCCATTCTCTTTTTAGCTTCTTATGTTCAATTTCGGTCAAATGTGTCTCTTGTAATAAGGCTATTGAGCTCTGCAATGTCTTGAGTTGATTCAATATCTTTTTTCTCTTGATGGGGTGGTTTAGCCCATGTACATTATATGAAACAATATTTAGATTGCTCATGCTTTGTATTGAGTCTCACTGATTTTTGAAGCATACAGAAACACTACATTAATTACTAACACCTCCATTGACAAAACAAACCAAATTACTAACAAACATATTGACAAGCACACATAATTTCCCACCAAAAAGAAAAAAAACACACCCAAAAAACAAAAACCCATGTCTTCCAAGAGTCCAATTGGAGAGTTGTGGCTACCCTCCTGGAAATATGCACTCAGTGCGTGAACAACTTTTGTACCGTCGTCCATAGTTATAACTAACTAAATATTTTAAAGTAGCTCTATGCCAATATATATACATACATTGTTTTAATTTAAAGATAACAATTTTACTTGGTATTTAACTTACTTCTAACTTATTGAATTTATAATAGAAAGGGCATATATGGTCCTTACTCTTTCTCCCCAAATCCGAATATGGCTTCGTTTTGCTCCATAGGAGCTTGTAAGTCACCTTCTATGATGGGGGTGTTCCCTTGTCTTCCTCTCGATTCCGGTCACTGTGGTCCAAATGTTCTTTGACAACATTTTTTGCAGTGTCTCCGTGTTGTCCTCTTCCACTTCGATCCCCATTTCTTTTAGCAATGTTGCTGCCTCCATCAGTGTAGAGAATGTTCTTATTCCTGAGTCCAAAAACATCTTCAGCTGGGCGGGATATGGTGATTGTGCCTTTACGTTCTTTTCCTTTAACTTTTTGATAACGTCCCTTACTTGTTTCCTCTTTTTTTGGATTTCTGTGGTGTAATCTTGGTTGAAGTAAACGGTCTTGCCTTCGTACGTTGTCTTCTGCTTCCATGCTTCTTTCATTACGGATTCTTTCACTATGTAGTCGGTGAAACGTACGATAATTGCCCGTGGCAGTGCTTTACCTTCTTGAAACTTGTTCCCCAGTGAGCGGTGTGCCCTCTCAATGCGCACATCCATATGCTCGGTTGTCGGAATGTTCGATTTAATAAAGTTTGTTATGAAGCCGATTGTGTCTTTTCTCTCGGCACCCTCGGGAATCCCATGTATCCTAATGTTGTTCCGTCGTGATCTCGACTCCAAGTCCTCACACTTTGTTGCTAGTTTGGTGGTTTGTTGGAGCAAGGAGACTGTTAATTGCTCTAGTTTTGACGTTCGCTCTTCCGTGTTAGCATGTAGCTCCTCCATGCTTTCCACCCTCCGCTCCAGCAACACAGTGCGCTCCAGAAGTTCTTCGATGCTCTTTTCCAGTCTTGTCATCGCAATCTTGCTATCCCTTGCTGCTTCAGTGTGTTCTTGCCGTAATTTACGGATTTCGTGGAGGATGGCCGAGTCACGTCCCTCGTCGACCGATGCCATTCCTTCTGCTCCCTCGATCTTTTTCTCCTTAGCGCCCTTTTCCTCGACAAGTTTCCCCTTCTTGACCATGTTTTGTTGAATAATTTGTCTCTAATATGAGTCACAATTTATACCTTTTCTGTCTTTCTCCAAGTATTACATTACTCTTTAGTGATTTTTGTCAGAGCTACTTTCCTTGCTGCCGTCTACCTCATTGCGCCACCGGAAGTCCCCCAAAACATTTTCTTTTAATGTTGTAGGGCAGGAGTGACAAAGTCAAACAGATGGAAGTGCCAATTTAAAAAATTAAGCTAAAAGCTAAGGGTTAATCAAATGTTGACATTTTCTAAACTGATGCATATAGTTTTGTAAACCTAATTGAATCCACTGAAGAGCTAACAAATATATTCCAATATGATCAGGTAATTAAAGCAATATTTTCTCATGGCTCTGTCAGTAATCTTTAATTTTCAACAGGCAAAAAAGACAATATTTGATATAAAATTATTGAATAAACATTAAATATGATATTTATTAAATATTAAATGTATATTAATAAGATATATAACTGATATGAAAATCCCAATTACATAAACATTGAAAGAAAGAAGCCAGTATTATTCAGGCACCAGAGTAGCCAATATGATCTATTTTTAAAAAAGTGGGCTGAAATCCCTTGAAAAGAAAAAAAAAGTCATAGCAATTGTTTATCGATCACTAAACTGCAACAAACAAAGTGCAAGGAGAAGTAACATATAGTGAGAACAAATACACGATTCCTGGTGCATGATACAATTTTTAATAAAGATCATCTCAGGGGCCATAGAAAACTTTAAAGGGTGTTTTTTTTTTCACAGAAGAGTATTCTGTACCTAATATGTACACAAAGATCATTACGTTAGTATTTATTACTGGACTGGACAGGTAAATTGGTCTGGGATAATTGAAGGGAAAGAAACTAGTCATCCCCCAATATTGTCAAGATAATTTTTTGGGAATAGGCACATTTTTCTAGTGACTTTCAATGGATCACAATGATACTTTCATATTCAAAGGCAGAACATTTTCATCCATATTTTAAATTATATTTTTGCCTAACATCTTGTTAGGATGTGCATGCTCCATCATTTATGTCACCTGATTTGGAACTCCAGTTTAGCCTATAAAGAGGTGTTTAATCGAAACAAACTATTGACTTACTAAATTACTTACAGAAAAAAAGGCGGTACATCACTGTAACCCACAAGCATATAAAAGTAAGGACATTTATTTCCCGTCTGATAATATTAGAAAATGTATTTTCTTTGTGGCCGGTGAGTTTATAGACAGAGCAATTAGCCTCAGAAAAAGTCCAATCCCACACGAACATTTTATGATGCATCACTTGGACCTGTGACCTGGAAAAAGGGAGGAAATGGGTACAGCATCGATATTGGCTTTAAAATATTATGACTTGCAGAAAATGGCCAACGTTGCAAGTTTTTGCCCTGGCTGATGGAATTTGCTTTGCTCTAACAGCAATGTTAAGTTCATGTCTGCTACTGCCAATCGAGAATCCCTTGACACAACAATATCTTAACTAAAAACAAGTGCACTGGTGTGTGCGGAAGAGAGCACGTGCATGAGATTAAAAGAACATTAAAAAAGAGAAACAGATGACGTTAAAGAAGGTAAAAAGCATATGACAGAAAATGAAGTAAATGCACACTATGTACATCACATTTAATGCAAGAATTATTTTGGCCTTAAATGAGCAACCACAATCAAAATATTTTTACAGACAATTTATAGCTGGATCATTTGCCTTATTTGCAATTTTTCTATTGATCCCGCCAAGTCCAGTGTCTAAAAGGCCTGAGACTCTCGAATAAGATGACATCGAAAAAAAATGTATCTTCCTTTACTTAGCTACAGGCTAATGATAAGAAAAACCCTCCCCCAGGGGTGGGCTGTTCTCAGAATTTTAACATCAATCCAATCCAAGTAAATACATGGTAGTATCGATTGATTTTAAATCCAATGATGATCATTTTTGTTTGGAAATGTCACAATCATTGAATAGTTGAACACTTTTATGTTGCAGCGTGTTTCTCTTTGCAGGCTGAACTTTTTTCACTTGTTGATGTAAATTTTCCACAGTAACGGACCATGTCACAACACAAATGATGCGGGGCATTGCCCTTTTCTGTTGTTGAAAAAGAAAAACAATACCATGCTGCACTTCCCGCTTGCCTCTATCATATTTAGCTTCTGATAAGGGTGCACAAGTAGATTTTGCTCTGTCTCCTGCCTGGCGGGTGCAAGCCAGGTAGGGGGAGGTGCTCAAATAATGACTGTCAGTCACACAAACCAGCATTAACTTAAGAATGGCTGAGGGCTCTAGGCGAGAGAGAAGGGATGCGCAACCCTCACATTGAAGCAGTTCTCAGGAAATTGGTGGAGGACTGAAGTATAAATCCCAACACAATGGTATTGATCCAATCCAAGTACTTCCTTAGTAATATTGATATTTGGATCCATCCGCCCGACCCAATTTGCAACAATGCAAAAGTCACACATTCAAATATAAAAGGCAGACATATCAGACCGTACAGCATACATCTCACTAGACCTCTTTAAATACTGCTTTTAAGATTGAAAGCTAACTTGCTCCAGTACGAAACACTTTCCAGATGGTCGCAGCATTTCCACAAAGTTTTTTGTACCTCACAGATGACCCACTCAAAGGAGTGAGAAAAAGTATGGGGGGCTTTATGGCATTATATGCGCTAAAAAGTGCACTTGGCAAGAACTAACAACTCAAAAAGTAACAGAAGGACATCTTATCACGGTGCCCTGCAAGGTTTTCCTGCCACCAAAAGAAAGCATATCGGGTATTTGGACTGCAAATGATCATGTAGTCAGAGGCCGACTTGCCCTGCTGCTCTTGATTAAGAATTGAAGTGAGCCGAAAGTGAATTTCTCAGCAGTTTCTATATTAAAACATACTGTTTTTTACGTATTATAAGACGCTACATTTGACTAGGTTTTGAACCATGTGGCTTATACAATGATGCAGCAACTAAACAACATTTATGCCTTATAAGCCAATTCATGGCTTTTTTTCAAAACAAATGCATGAGTGCTTAAGTGTAAGGGTAGGAATGAGACAAATGGAATTATATGTGGATGCGGAAAACACTACATTGGACAATTCAGAATGGTAATGCATAAGAAAACATTTTTATGCTGTGTGTAACTGAGATTTTACAGGCACTCTTTGGAAAATAACACGTGGTTTATAGTCAAGTGTGGCTATGTTTTTTCCTGAACAAATGCAACCACCTCTGATTTTAGTAATCAGTTAATCAGTCAGTTATTTCTAAACCCTGCATGAGGGCAAGGAAAAACTCAAAACCTCAACATGAGGAAATTAAGAAACCTTATAAAAGGAGCGCACATGGGGTATTCCCCCTTCCAAGATGACCAGGCTGCAATGGACACGCATCATGAGATATAAGTCATTCAAAAGCTATAGAATATAAGTGTGTTCTAGGCCTGGATTTAAATAGTTCCACTGAGGTTACGGATCGAATCTCAGAGGACAGAGCATTCCACAACACAGGGGCCCAAAAGTAGAACACTCTCAAACCTACGGATTTCTTCTTGGCTCTTGAGATCATTAATAGATCAGCATTTTATGAGTGAAGGAACATAAGGGAAAATTAAATCTAAAAGACATGAGGGGGTCCATGCAGAATTTTGTATAATAGAAACAGAACCTTAAAACCACATCTTAAACTGACAAGGTGACAGTGCAGGTCAGCCCAAATCAGGGTAATGTGATCAAACTTTCTTGTTTTAGTTAAAAGCCTCGCTGCGGCATTTTGTTCCAGCTGCGGGCTCTTAATGCAAGACTTTGGGAGAACCGAGGCTAGTGAATTACAGTAATCTACACATACGTAAGATGCCTTTTTTAGAAAGTACAAAAGAAGAGAGGCAACATCAGAGGATTATGCGATTACTTTATCTGATCAAGAGGACTTTGAGGTGCCCTCTGCCTGACCTAAGTGCTACTACAAGTTTGTCGCCTAAACAAGAGGATGTTACACAACAAAATGTGATCTTGAGTCCCCCTGTGCTGGATGTAAGTGGTACTACAAGCATGTCCCTTGAACAGACGAACTCCACAACAACGTCTCAACATAATACAAAGCACTCATAATAGCATTGAATTAATGCACTGAAGGATGCATAAATTGCATGAGACAACCAATCTATAATGAAATTTGTTGCTTTTAATAATCGATTTTAATTGATTCTATTTTTTGCAGGCCTAATCTGGTACATGCTATAGTTTGGTAGTATACTATTTGGAAAATGTTATTTTCCCGAAATGTCACGTCTGTTTTTAAATAATTAATTGTGTTGTTCCCCCATAAACGTTCAAATATGCATTGTTTGAAGGGTTTTAACATGACAAATTGAAAAATAATCTTCCGGTTTGCCATTAGGTGTCACCATTAAGATGTCCAATTTTACGGGAAATATCTGGGGTGGTCTTAAACACAAAATGTGTATTTCTTTATGTCAATGTTAAAATGGTAGTGAATAAAAAACAACACTCGCTCAAGGTCAAGCCAATATTACCATCTTTAAGACTGACATTTATATCAATTTGACCGTTTTATAGTTTTATAAGTTTACATCATTTTGAATTCTGTCCAATAAAAACCCTATCGTTGTGTTTACATCCAGTGTCCTGTTTGATTTTCACATTTGCAATTTTATAAGGGAAACAAAAAATATTTCTTTACCAGTATTTGTTTTAAATGTACCGTTATGATTATTTTATTGGGCTGATAAAAGATTTAGCTTCCTGTATGTCCATTGGCACGGGGCGAGGCTTTAAAATCAGCATCATATTTTTAGATGGACACATCACGTTGCAAATGTCTATTTCCTGGTACTAGCTCGTTCAGTCTCCATGCTGGAAATCAGTGCTATTACACAGTTACTTCCCTATTCTGTCAAGAAAGAGAATCTTTTATACATTCATTTGGAAAAAAATCATAACTTTTGACAAAAATTACCAAGACACACGCTTCTTTTTTTACTTACTTAGGAAATTTAGGGCAGGCCAGATTGAATGATCCAGCGGGCTGAACCAGACTTGCGGACTGTATGTTTGTCAAATGAGAGTGAGTAGCTTTCACTGTGAAAAATCAAGCATCATTTGTGAAATCGTGTCATTTTCAAGAGATTGATATGGAATGTTAAGTGGGAAAATGGATTGAAAGCAACAACGTGATTGTCAAACCTGGGGAGAATCTACTAAAAATTGTGAAACATGTTTGTTATTGTTAAATTATGTCGTTTTCTCTGCAGCTGTATTGCCAAATACTGTGTCATCAGTTTTGACAGTTTGTGGAACAACAACCACAGGGATGCATTAGCTTCCCGCTGGGACTTCTTTACTTAAACTCCTTCGGGGTAATTTTTCCTTAACGCAATCCAATCAATAACTTTTGTATTATGCCCTGGCAGATTCCAAGCACGGCAAAAACTGAGTGCCCGCCACGTTTGTGGTGAAAGGCTGTGGCCACCCAGGCAAAGTAAGCATTTGCTGTGCCGTTTAAACGTTCGGGGCTCGCTTTCTGACGCCTGACTTGTCTCCTACTCCCCTCATTGAACATCAAGCACTCAGAGGGGAGATGGAAGGTCAGTGTCCAAGCTTGACCGTTTCATCTCTGGCACATTACCAACAGCGTCCCGTTCTTGCTGTGTTGCTCTACTGTCAAGTCCGACACCAGAGTGCATATCGCACCCTGATTTATTTGACTACTGCGGCTTTATAATGGTGAAGAAAATGCTGCTTAGTGGAGCAGGGATAGATAGAAATGCATTACAACGGTACTTAGTTGCGCAGACATTCATCAAATAGTGCATCCCACGGTCCTTGCTATGACACATAAATGAATTTACCAAATTAAAAGCGGCATCTGATCAATCACAGATGAACATAGCCACCACTGGCTGTCTTGGTTGAATGACCTCAACAGACACTTGCTCACAATACTAAACAGTCAATCAAAGAATAAGTGTGGCGACTTATTCTATTTATTTCTAGGGAAAACAATACATTTCTATCATGTGTCAACAGTCGACTATGTTAGCATAACATATCTAATGAGAAGCCAAGACCTAAAAACAAAGCCGACTGTACTTCCTCAAAAGGCTGGCGTCCTTCAACATCTGCAAAAAGCTCCTGCAAATGTTCTATGAGACTGTTGTGGCAAGCGCCCACATCTAGGCAGTGTGTTGGGGAGGCAGCGCTAAGAAGAAGGATGCATCTCGTCTTAATAGACTGTTGAGGAAGGCGGGATCTGTTGTGGGCAAAGAGCTGGACAGCCTGACAACTGTAGCTGAGAGACGGGCACTGAACAAGCTGCGGTCAATCATGGACAATTCATTACATCCACTACACAGCATCATCTCCAAACAGAAGAGCAGCTTCAGCGACAGACTGCTGTCACAGTCTTCTTCCACGGACAGACTGAGGAGATCATTTCTTCCTCATGCCATTAGGCTCTTTAACTCCACCGGGGGGAGTAAAAGACCACATCATACCCCACCCGCACATTTGCATATTACCTGATTTTTATTACAGAGTGTATTTTCCGTAGCACTATTTAAATACTGTATAGCAAAACTTTATATTGGGTATTTTTGTATTCCATATCTTTACTTTATTATTTTATTTGTCAACACAAGGATACATCTGGCAGTGTAAATTTCCCTACGGGGATGAATAAAGTATCTATCTATCTATCTATCTATCTATCTAAAGGTATTATCAAACCTTTTTTTTTCAATTAGGCACCGAACATGTAGTGTCTCTTCCCACAATATTGCAAATCTGTTGCAAAATATTCTACACACCTGGGATCTTGAGAAATCCAGTCTCAAAGATGTCTCATCTGACTAGTTTGCTGTAGAGCTGTGATATCATTATAGGAACACAACACCTTTAACATAGCGAATCCCATTAACACAGCTGCTGGTTTTGAAACTCTTCTAGGCACATTACTTCCACCTGAAATAAAAACAGGCCATTACGCTATCTAAAAGTAGCTTTAAAAATGCGAAAATTCCTGCCGGTTTCATGGTTGAAGAGTGGGAGGACAAACACGGCAGGACACGATGGTTCCTCCCTGTAGCATTGCAAGACATGCCAGGGAAGAGCAGACGTCACCAGAGCGCATGTTCAAAGTGCTACGCTCAGCTTCAGCTTGACTCCCCGGGCTGTTTTCAGTGAGTTATTTTACCGCAAATCTGCTGGGGATGGGGATGACTGAAGCCTTATTGATTGTCATTTTTGTAGCCCAATCAATGCAGTGCAAAAAGATTCCTTGCATGGTTGAGGGCTCAGCTCAAACATGTCCTTTTAATGTCAAAATTCAATTAATATTAAGTGCTGGTGTCACTTTATGATAAACTACCAACACATACTTTGTCACCCTCGATGATTGCTGCACGCATCTTACACGCACGTTCAATTACAAGATAATTGAACATTATTGTAGTAGAGATTTAGCAATATGATTGGAGTGAATGCAGTAGAAATGTCCTGGGTAAAATTTGCTATGCATGAAAGTTTCTTTGAATAGCTATTGATTTAATAAGATCGACCCAAACTGCTGCTAGACTATCTTAAATTTCACATTGTGACAAAAAATTGAACCAGATGCACATCAGATGGTATTATTTTTCAGACAAACGAACAACTACACTGGGGCATCTTGTATTCTCCCCTTTATGCTAACAGTAGTAGGAATGAAGCCATGTAGATTTTTGGGATTTAAATTGAAAAAGAACGCTGTCCTGTCTGCTACAAGTAAATAAGCGTCAATGGAAATTGGCGTTAGAAAGTCAAATTGGTCTGATGAAAAGATGACAAATACATACAATTAATACTTAGCCCTTGGTTGTCGTTTCGTCCAAAAACGGAGTATTAGGGGTTCATCATTAAAACTGAACATAAATTTTGATTTTTTTTTTACTGCTACTGGGTACCAAACAAAAATTAAAAGAGTGCACACCTAATAATGGGAAAGACATGATCAAGAGAGAAATACCCACAACATAAAAATGAGTGAGACAAATAAAAAACTAATTTCACAAAAGCTAAATTATTGAAGTGAACTAAATATAATTTTTAAGCATCACATAAAACTCGAGTGTTGTGAAAATAAACTACTGAACCCTGCTTATAATTCTTAATAAATAGCTAATGACAAATATTAATGGTCTGGATAGAAACAGTTATCTGCAGAAACTACTGAAGATGAAAAAATAATTCTCCCACTGTATCTCCTGCAAGACTGAAAAGGCCTTTAAGAGAATGAGTGAGGGGGCTGTGGATCCTCTCCTCTGTATTAATCTGTCAGAAAGGGTCAAAATCGCGCGGAGGGTGGATGAGGGGTGGCCTCAACCACCCTAAGAATTTGGGTGCTGAATGTGGTGTTAGTACGATTGAGAGGTGAGATTGGACGTTTGTTTCTGAGAAGAAGTTTGGATGTCTTTGCATGTAGTGAAACAATGTTGAGAGGGAGTGGTGAGGTGCGTTTTGGTGATATGGGGTGGGCAGAATGGCATGTGTGAGTAAAGGGATAGCCAGGGAAGGTGTGGCCTAGTTAGTGAGTGAGAAAGTGAAAGAGAGAGTACTGGAATGAAAGGAGGTGTCCTCGAAATTGAAGATGGTTAAGGTGGAGTTGTCTGGTGAATTGAACGAGACTGTTGATTGTGAGGAAAGAGATGGAAGCAGCAGTTGGGTCGATGAATGAAGGGAAAGCTGCTGGGTTGGATGGATGCATGCTAGAGCATATCAGGAGAGGTGGTGATCAGATTTCTGCAACGAGGCCATTGTGTGAAAAGTTTATAGTGAAAGGAAGAGAGGTGTATAAGGCATTTATGGATTTAGAGAAAAATATGACGGGATAAATCGGGAGGTATAGTGGCAAGTGTTGAGAATATATGGGGTGGGTGGTAGAATGCTGCGTGCTGTGCAAAGCTTGTATGAGTATAGTAGAGCTTGTGTGAGAGTGGAGTTAGTGAGAGGTTTTCTGGTAAAAGTGAGTTTCAGGTAAGGGTGTGTCATGTCACCTCGGCTGTTCAATTAGAATATGGATGGAGTAGTGCGTGAGGTGCGTGTAATTGCAGGGAGAGCAGGTATAGTGTGTAAGAGTGGGTAGCATGAAAGTCAGCTGTTGTTTGGTGGTTGACTCTGCAGCAGGGCTGAGTGCCATTGTGGTGGAGTTTGATAGAGTTTGCAAGAGAAGGAAGCTTAAGGTAAATACAGACAAGAGTAGTGTAATGAGGTGTTCGTGAGGTAGGTGGTTTAGAGATTTTGTTGAATGGTGTAAGTTGCAGGAGGTGTATGGTTTTAAGTATTCAGTTTGTATGTGGCAGCAGGTGGGGGTTTGGAGGATGTGAACAGGAGGGTGGGCAAAGGGTGCAAGGCAATGGATGTGGTGGATAAATTGTTCAAGATCTGCGAATGGATGCAAAGCGAGCATTGTATGAAGGTGTGGGGTTACAACAGTGATATATGGCTCAGAGGTATAGGGTTTGAGAGTAAATTAGCGTAATAGGTTGTCTTTGAAATGAGATGTTTGTGTAGAATGAGTGGAGTGACACGACTGGATAGGTTAAGGAATGAGGAAGTAAGAAGAACCGATGTGGTGAGAAAGATAGCTGAGATGCTTAATAAAAATCTTCTAACACGGTTAGGACATACAGGGAGTGCAGAATTATTAGGCAAATGAGTATTTTGACCACATCATCCTCTTTATGCATGTTGTCTTACTCCAAGCTGTATAGGCTCGAAAGCCTACTACCAGTTAAGCATATCAGGTGATGTGCATCTCTGTAATGAGAAGGGGTGTGGTCTAATGACATCAACACCCTATATCAGGTGTGCATAATTATTAGGCAACTTCCTTTCCTTTGGCAAAATGGGTCAAAAGAGGGACTTGACAGGCTATGAAAAGTCAAAAATAGTGAGATATCTTGCAGAGGGATGCAGCACTCTTAAAATTGCCAAGCTTCTGAAGCGTGATCATCGAACAATCAAGCGTTACATTCAAAATAGTCAACAGGGTCGCAAGAAGCGTGTAGAAAAACCAAGGCGCAAAATAACTGCCCGTGAACTGAGAAAAGTCAAGCGTACAGCTGCCAAGATGCCACTTGCCACCAGTTTTGCCATATTTCAGAGCTGCAACATCACTGGAGTGCCCAAAGCACAAGGTGTGCAATACTCAGAGACATGGCCAAGGTAAGAAAGGCTGAAAAACGACCACCACTGAACAAGACACAAAAGCTGAAACGTCAAGACTGGGCCAAGAAAAATCTCAAGACGGATTTTTCTAAGGTTTTATGGACTGATGAAATGAAAGTGAGTCTTGATGGGCCAGATGGATGGGCCCGTGGCTGGATCGGTAAAGGTCAGAGAGTTCCAGTCCGCCTCAGACGCCAGCAAGGTGGAGGTGGGGTACTGGTATGGGCTGGTATCGTCAAAGATGAGCTTGTGGGGCCTTTTCGGGTTGAGGATGGACTCAAGCTCAACTCCCAGTCCTACTGCCAGTTTCTGGAAGACACCTTCTTCAAGCAGTGGTACAGGAAGAAGTCCGCATCCTTCAAGAAAAACATGATTTTCATGCAGGACAACGCTCCATCACACGCATTCAAGTACTCTACAGCGTGGCTGGCAAGAAAGGGTCTAAAAGAAGAAAAACTAATGACATGGCCACCTTGTTCACCTGATCTGAACCCCATAGAGAACCTGTGGTCCCTCATCAAATGTGAGATTTACAAGGAGGGAAAACAGTACACCTCTCTGAACAGTGTCTGGGAGGCTGTGGTTGCTGCTGCACGCAATGTTGATCGTGAACAGATCAAAGCACTGACAGAATCCATGGATGGCAGGCTTTTGAGTGTCCTTGCAAAGAAAGGTGGCTACATTGGTCACTGATTTGTTTTTGTTTTGTTTTTGAATGTCAAAAATGTATATTTGTGAATGTTGAGCTGTTATATTGGTTTCCCTGATGAAAATAAATAATTGAAATGGGTATACATTTGTTTTTTGTTAAATTGCCTAATAATTATGCACAGTAATAGTCACCTGCACACACAGATATCCTCCTAAAATAGCTAAAACTAAAAAAGCCCCACTCCAACTTCCAAAATATTCAGCTTTGATATTAATGAGACTTTTGGGTTCATTAAGAACATGGTTGTTGTTCAATAATAAAATTAATCCTCAAAAATACAACTTGCCTAATAATTCTGCACTCCCTGTATGGAAAAAAATTGATGAAGGTTGATTAAAAGAGTATGCAGTGCAGAAGTGGTGGGAAATAGAATGAGAGGAACGCCCAAATATGGTTGGATGGATGGGGTGAAACCTGCTATGGATGTGAGGTTGGTTAATCAAATGAATGCAAGGGTGCTAAGGATAGATGTGAGTGGCAAAAGATAGTTAAGAATGACTGATATCGATACATATGATGCTATTGGGCCTCTCTGCTGATGAAGGCTTGCATGGCAGCAACTCAGCCCTTGTTGTGCTGTTGGCTTATTGTTCGGTGTCAGGTTGGGAAGTATGTTTTTGACATTAGCCATCTCCCACTAGAGGTATATGGCTTATAAAAAAAAATCTCCATCCATCCATCCATCCATTGTCTTCCGCTTATCCGAGGTCGGGTCGCGGGGGCAGCAGCGTTAAAAGGGAAGCCCAGACGTCCCTATCCCCAGCCACCTCCTCCAGCTCATCCGACGGGACCCCGAGGCGTTCCCAAGCCAGCCGAGAGACATAGTCTCTCCAACGTGTCCTGGGCCGCCCCCGGGTGGGACATGCCCGGAACACCTCCCGAGGGAGGCGTCCAGGAGGCATCCTTATTAGATGCCCGAGCCACCTCAACTGGCTCCTCTCAACACGGAGGAGCAGTGGCTCTACACCAAGTCCCTCCCGGATGACTGAGCTTCTCAGCTTATCTCTAAGGGAGAACCCAGCCACCCTGCGGAGGAAACTCATTTCGGCCACTTGTATCCGGGATCGAGTTCTTTCGGTCATGACCCAAAGTTCATGACCATAGGTGAGGGTAGGAACGTAGATCGACCGGTAGATCGAGAGCTTTGCCTTTCGGCTCAGCTCCCTCTTCACCACAACGGACCGGTACAGGGTCCGAATGACGGCAGACGCTGCACCGACCCGTCTGTCGATCTCCCGTTCCCTGTCCCAAAAGCCAGTTTCTGTAGCCGGGGATCGTCGCGCCACGGACCCCCTCCCTTGGCTGCTACCCAGCTCTCTGCGCACCTGTTTTTCAGTTGGACAACGATGAATTTAGGGGTGAAAAGTTTAGAAAAATTATGTTTGGGTTATTTTAGATGCTTTAAGTTAATGCCAGAATATCACCATGAAAAGATGGAGTAGTAACAGAAAATTAATAAAAATGTTTCGGTTTACAGTAAAAAATTGGAGAATTAAGGAATGTAAAGACGAGGGAAAAATCCAATTGAGTGAATTGGGATAGATTAGTGTGAGATGAAGGCATTGTTATGAGAAAACCTGTTGTAGATCAATGCACGTCAATTTCACATTAAGTAGGCGAAGCTAAAATAGTAGAGTTAGTTGGTTTGGTAAAAAAAAAAAAAAAAAAAAAAATGAAATAGAAATAAGATGAAATTAAGTGAGATGGTTATATGTCAATTTCCCATTTAGACTGGTGGGCTAGAAAGCAGGTGTTCATATTCTATATTCAATATTTATCTGGATAACTCCGGATAAGACCGCAGAATGGATTAATTACATTTATTGATTTATTACAACCAACGACGTTTTATTTATTACACTAACAAGGCCTTTAGTACAATAGGAGAACGTCATGATTTTTATCTGGCGGCATCAACGGTCGGGAAAACCTACACTAGATGATGGAGCATCTGAGGGAATGGACACATACGATGATCTGGACTAAATGAAATATTTAATAGTACTTTCGGTTGACACACAACACACAATAGCGCTAGGAATAATAGCTACAAATATGTTGTTTTCTAATTGTGATTCTCTTGTTGGTATGTCACACTGCCGGGGAGTAAGCTGCTGTCTAGGATGGTCAGGATGCATCGTCGCTTCCGGGTTTTTGGCTGCATGGAAACTGCGCGTGATGCCTGCTGGGATGAACACTCACTCCAACATCTGACTTCACGACACCCGTTGACGAATAAGACAATGCATGGTCTTCAAAATGTTCACGGGGGTCAGGCCAAAGGCCGATGTGTATACTGTATCACTATCCAATCATGCACTCATCTTGAAATGCATCAACGACTGTTACCAAAATTTGTTATCACTTATCAGTTCATTTATTCATTTACCTTTATCACGTACCGATCAACCGTCGACGGTCTACGTGTATAATCCAGTATGTACGGATAAAGGTAAATGAAGGGGGGGTTAGTGCATGGGTCAGATGTTTGGAGTGTTGGGGTTTTTTGTTATCGAAACATGAATAACAAGAGTTGGGATAATCGCAGCAGGCTGACCGCCAGGATTTTTATTTTTATTTTGATTCCGATAATTCTGTCCGTGTAGCTATGATTTAAGATATTTTACCACTACCCTGTATTGATTTTTCAATTTTAATTTCCATTCAAAGTGGGAGTTATAAACTCCCAAAGGGGGGATATGTTGTGGAAAATAGACTTGCATTTGTAGAATAGAGTTGCATACATTTGGAAATGTAGAAAGACTTGCTTACATTGCTTACAGTAGTGAGGGAATGTTGACATCATTCGAGAAGATCCTTGGCAAGACAGTTGAGTTTCCCTAAAAGGGCATGGGACCTGCAAGGTCGCGCTGTGCAAGGTCCCTCTGAGCAAACTGAGGCGAACAACATGTCCTAATAAGGGTATGACAGCATCTTCCTGTTGTTACTGTGGACTAGGGCCGCCTTTTGGGTTGTACTCAAACTGAAGCTATAAAAGCGTTGTTATGTCTGGAGTTCTCTGAGTTTCTTTGGGATGACGAAATAAAAGGCTCCCCCTCATGGCAAGCTCCGGTGCACTTTATTAAATCACGTAAGAAGACTTAAAAGATTATCGAACCTACATTTTCTCCTACAGCCCCTCCTACAGGTGGTGAGCCCATGGGAAGAGGGTCCCACGTCGTCCCTTCGGGCTGTGCCCGGCCGGCCCCCGTGGGTAAGGGTCCGGCCACCAGGCGCTCGCCAGCGGACCCCACCTCCAGGCCTGGCTCCAGAAGGGGGCCCCGGTAACCCGCGTCCGGGCGAGGGAATTCGAGGACCAAAGTTTTGTCTTCTCATCAGGGGTCTTCTGATCTGCGTTTTGTCTGGCCACTCACCTTAGGACCTGTTTGCCATGGGTGACCCTACGAGGGGCTTAAAGCTCCCGACAACATAGCTCCTAGGATCATTGGGACACACAAACTCCTCCACCACGATAAGGTAGCAGATCAAGGAGGAAAAAAAAAAATCTGCCTGACTTAATTACAAAGTTCTGACTGTAAAATTACTCGACAGGGCGACACCGTTTGGGGACCAAATGATCTCACCGGACCTATTGGTATAAAATGCCACAGTTAGTGCCATTTTTTCTCCTTACAGGAGCGAGTACTTATCTATATGGTAATGTCTCATGATGTAAGGTGGTAGTAGGCGAGCTGCAACGTCAGCACTCGTCGATCGAGCAGTGTGACTTTCAGCTAACGACAGAAGGGGCCGAGGCAGCGGCACTTCATTACTGCGCCATACTGTCCCATAGCAGCCGGCCAACGCAGTCTATTACATAAAAGGAGGAAGGGTGCAACAGCGCCATTGTTGCTTTGTCTGTTATTTGTGAAAACTCCGACAACTGATGTCCTCTGTTTAAAAGGAGAGCATGATATAACTCGTATTCCTCTGCAGAGACTCAATTTTCTGTACATTGCAGCTGATAAATAGTGGGAGGACACTAGAGAGAAGTATTGTCATCAAATTAATAAATAACTTAAAAAACAAAGAGCTATTTCTTCTTAAGTGAAGCACCAAGGATTAAGGGATCAATGTGTGAGGGAAAAAAAAGCGCTGCTGTGATAGTGACCACTTTCCAACTCAATCTGCACAATTTGGACCTAGGCAAAGAATAATTCTGTTATATTGCACAAAAGATTTTGTCATTCTTTCAATCTGCACATGAGTTGGGAAAAAAAGACAAGGCAGTGCAAGGCCACACGACGCAGATCTTAATGTGTGCACACTCGACAAATCCTTTAACTGCCTAATCAGTGGCTGAACGTCATGCAAACAAAGGAAGGGGTCGATAGTTGCTGGATCAGGTGGAGGGGCATTGATCAAAGTGCACATTGCCCTGAAAACCCGGGATTAAAGAGCTTGGCTCTAAATTCCACCTTGAACCTTGATCCTAACATTTGAGCAAAGAGCGAGATAGAGAAGCAAGAGGGCTGTAGGGCTTCAAACCATCCATCACTGAGTGATACAGTGGTCCAATAGGTACGGCAGAGATAAGAAGCGCCAGATCACAAGCTGGGGCAAGGCTGCGACAAAATACACTCCATGCATCTTACCTTGTGTTTTATGGGCCAGATTCTCATCCCCTTGTCTCAGAAGTAGCATGATGGTGCAGCCTGGGCCTCTTCTCTCCGTCTCATAGCCTCAGACTGAGGGAGGCTGCACTACAATCAACGCAAGAGATGGGATGGTTATTGATCACAGGCAACTGTCATAAAAGCGCCATACTTGGGGCGCTCAATACAACACAGTTGGAATTCAAACACAGACTGTTTCTGCACTTGATAGTAAACACAGTGGAATGAAGACAGAGACATTAATCAAACTCGAAATAAAAACTACTATTGATCTGTTATTGAATATTCAAGCTGTTTTTTTGAGGCGAATAGACTGTTGAATATTTTGTCAACCGTTGTGGCAGAATAACAAATGTTTCTATAGCTAGCTAAGGATCATCAAAGTGCAGTTCAACACCTCTGAAGGGAAAAAAAATCACAGCAAACATAATCACTGGGTAAAGCAAATTAAATCACACCATTAATGCCTATCTTTATTAAGGGTGTATTTGTTGTATGTTCTCAGCACATTGATACAGGCTTAGAAGTGTACCAACAACCTATGTAACATATGTGCCTCTTCTCTTCCACTTGTTTCCTTTCATATGTAATTATCAAACGTCCTTTGCTATGATCAGAATCTCTACTATGGATGCATCCGAAGCATCTACGTAAATTGGCTCTCTAACTTTCCTCCCAAAGCAGCTAACCTTGACTGTCCCTCCGATGATCTTATGTCTTATCCAATCCATCCTGGTCACTCCAGCAGAGAAAATTGCAAGGTCTTCATATATATGCTTTTAGTTGTACTACATGTCATTTATTCAGTGCTCTTTTCTTCAATACTCGACCCGATCGCATCTAAAAAACTTCTTCCTTCCCCGTATAGCAGTGTCTGAAACTCATGACGAAAAGTTACCAGACACCAGGGCAGACAACTCTGAAAAGTTGCCTGCCCCATTTTTCACCACTTGAAACACAAGAAGACGACTCATCGATAAAAACCCATTGTTGCAAAGTATTAAGGATTGACGATCAGAATATATGACAGAAGTTTATTATGAATCTACTTAAAACATTCATTGCATGTATAAGACATCGCTGTTTTCCATCTGCCATCAGTATGTACCTGTATTTACTCATCTTCATTCATGCAATGTTTGCGTTGCGTCGTCTGCTAATAGCCATGTGAACTCCTCTTTCTACAATTTATTGTATGTTTACGTTTTGTAGCGTCATGAATTTTGCTTCTTTTGAATCTTTCTTCTGAGGCTGAGGTTTTGGCTTGAAGCGAGGTTGTCGGGCCGGGCTAACCGCTAGGCTAAAGGCTAAGGCTAAACCCTTCAAAACGCCTCTCCCATCCATTTTCCTCTCCAACGTTCGCTCTCTGGACAATAAACTGGACCATTTAGAAACATCGAACCGTGAGATGACGAACTGCTGCGCTAAAATTCTGACGAAGACATGGTTAATCTTATCTATCCCGGCTGACGCTCAAGGAAACTCTGCGGGTCAGATGTATCGACATTTCGTTCTGTATGCACGTGTACACGAATGACAATAAAGTGAATCTGAATCTGATTCCTGATCCACTGCCTATAGACTATTCTATCATATCTTCTTCTACCCATTCCAACCAGTCTCCTGTCTATCACACACTTTTGCGTTTCTCCCGGTAGAATTGCACCTATTTGTCTGTGACTCTCTTTTATGTTAGGATATAATGTCTTACTTCTGCAAACCTTCACCGCCGTAGCATTGTAATTTGAGGGAGATTTGATCGTTTTGTCGATCACAGGTGCCATCGTCTTCAAGACATTTTATTTACAAGTGTCCATTTAAAAAAGAAATGACGATTTATGGTTAGAATTTTGTCACGTTTCAAATTTTGAGGGTCCAACCATAACTAAAGTGTTGATCAGGATGTTAACAATAAAGGAAAATTAATCATTCACATTAACATTGGTATTTACTAAGAGTTGACCGATTATATTTGGGAGTTTGACAGATCTGCATTGTTTTTTGTTTTGTTTTGCAGATTATTATTAAGTCACGGACGCCACCACCTGAGACTCTTGCTCCAACAAATCATCTTTCCTCCACTTATTTTAGAGAAAAACAACTGCTATATTAGCTCTTATTATAACAAAGGTTCGTCAATAAGGTGTATGTATTTGTGGTTGTGGGAGAGCAGAAAAAGCACGCTAAAGTGGTTAGTTCTCTTACCATAACATAGGTTCATTAATCTGGCTCTAAAACAGGAGTGCCCACACCTTTCCATTCGCCAGCTTCGCTGAAACCTCTATGCACTTTTTGTTTTGAGTTAATTTAAGACATGTTGGTTGTATTGACATTATTATCTATTTATTGTAAAAAAACAAATCAGGGAGCTATTTTTTTATATGTACCTTTATACAAGTTACTGCTACGGCTAATTTATTTTCCAGCACTGTTGTCTTTGATTTTAGTGAAAGATCAGTCATGTTAGTTGTGTTCAAATTGTGATTTACTGTAAAAAGTTTCAGGAATCTAGGTGACCTGAATGCTAAAGTGGGTGATGGAATGGTTGAAAATTTGGTTGGTAGATAAGGAGTACCAGGAAAAAGTGAGAGTGAGAAGAAATTGATTGAGTTATGTGTGGAAAATGAGTTGGTGATTGCAAACACACATTGTTTAAAAAGAGGGACGTGAATAAGTGTACTTTCGGCAAAGTGGATGGTGGTGAGATGGTGGACAGAGCACTGATGGATTATTTGGTGGTAAAGAAAGGGATAAGAAGTATATTGTTGATTGTGCATGTTTACAGAGGTGAGTGGTATGTCTGATGATTTTTATATGGAAGGAAAACTGAGAATAGATGCATCCTGGAGGGCTAGTTTTAGGAAGAGTGTGAGGGAAGAGGTGAAAATGTCAGAGTTAAATAAGGCAGAAAAGGAGAGAGAGTTTAAAGAGACGATAGGGAAAGAGTATGAACAAATATGTAGAAGAAAAGTGGAGAATGTGGAAATGGAATGGAAGTGGTTTAAAGAGGAGTGCAAAAGAAGTGTGTGGAATGAAAAAAGTTGGTTAAGGTATTAGGAAAGGAAGTGAATGGTGGAATGATGAGGCTCGGAGGCTGTGACAGAGAAGAGATGTGCCTTCGAGGAGTGGCTGCAAGATAAGAGTGGTGATGAAAGGTATAAAGTGAAGAAATGTTTGGTAAAAGCGGTAGTGGAAGCAGCAAGAAGGAAAGCAAATGATAAATGGTGTCGTAAGATAGGAGTGAACTTTGAGGAAAAGAGAAAAGTGTTCTGGAAAAAGTGAAAAGAGTAATAAAGAGCGAGTCTGGAAAGGAAGCGAAGGTATAAGATAGGGACGGTAGATTGCTGGTTAGTGGTAGTGCAGTCGGGAAGAGATGGGCAGAGTATTTTGAGGAGTTGCTGAATGTGGAGGGTGGAAGAGAAGTGAGACGATCAGTGGTATGGGGAGAATGCCCATGTTGGGTGTTTTAAATGTAAAGCCTGTGGAAGCATGATAGGTGCAAGAGGCAGTCAAAGAAATGAAAGGAGGGAAGGCAACTGGGTTGGACGGTTGTACTGCTGAATGCTTGAAAAAAAGGTGGCACGGCTATGATTGACTGGTTAGTACGCTTGTTGAATGTATGCTTTTTAAGTGGTGTGGTTCCTGTTGATTGGTGTAGTGCATGCGTGGTGCCATTGTAAAGGTGATAAGTATAAATGTAGCAATTCGAGAGGTATCAGTTTGTTGTTCGTGCCGGGTAAGCTGTACGGAAGAGTCTAGATTAAGAGAGTGAGAGGAACAACAGATGAGGTGGTGATGGACGAGCAGGGTGGTTTCAGGAAAGGAAGAGGATGTGTGGATCAGGTGTTTGCAGTAAGACTTGGCTTTCATGGACCTAGAAATGACATAGTCGAATGAGAGGTGTTGTAAGGTAATGTATGGAGTGGATGGAAAGTTGTTGGAAGTATTGAAGAGTTTTTATGTGAACAGCAGAGCATGTGTAAGAGTTGGGAGTGAGACAAGTTTGTGGTTCCCTGTGTTGACTGGTGTGAGACAGGGCTGTGTGATGTCACCATGGCTGTTTAATGTGTATATGGATGGTGTGGTGAGAGAGGTGAATGCAAGATTATTTGGCAGAGGTGTAGAGATGATGGTTAACAGTGGAACGGTGTGGCAGGTAAGTCAGTTGTTGTTTGCAGATCACACAGCACTTGTGGCTGATTCTGAGGAAACATTGAGAAGGTTGGTATTGGAATTTGGAAGACTGTGTGATAGCTTTAAGTTATGTGTAAATGTTTGGCAAGAGTAGGGTGATGAAGTGTTGAATGTGATGGGAGTGGGCATGGCGTTGGAAATAAGGTTGAATGGATAGGTGCTGTAAGAAGTTGAAAGCTTTAGGTACTTGGGTTGTGATGTGGCTGCAGTTGGTGGAATGGAGTGTTAGGTATTGCACAAAGTGAATCAAGGAAGCAACGTTTTAGGTGCTCTCAGAAGAGTGATGAGTTACAAGTGAATGAGTATGGATGTTAAAAGAGCACTGTATGATAGTGTGATTGTGCCGACTGTGTTGTATGGTGCAGAGACTTGGAGCCTGAACGCAGATTTGAGGAGTAAATTAAATGTGATTGAGATGAAGTGTTAGTTATGTTAGGAGTGACACGATTGGATAGATTGAAATTGTCAGCGACAGACCGAGAGTAGTAATGGAACTGAGCAAGTTTGTGGATAAGAGAGTACTTGGTTGGTTTGGGCACATTGAGAGGAAGGATGAGAAGCGAATGATTCAGAGGATCTACAGAGCAGAAGTAAATGGAAGGAGACCAAGAGGAAGGCCGCGATTGACGTGGGTGGATAGTGTTATGAGTGCACTGGAGGAAAGAGGTCTAAATGTAGTAGCTAGAGCTCTTGTTGGTGATAGGGATGAGTGGAGAGGTGTTGTGAAAGGATAGTGGGATGTTTGGACGCGTTCTAAGGGATGGGCAGGGCACCTGTTTGATGCGGCAGGGGTAAACCAGTAAAAGCTGTCGGGCCCTGCTGTTGAACAGAAGAGTGTGTTGTGTCACCCTGACCGGCCATGTCACTTGCCGCTTTCTCGTGTCCCGTTTCATCTGGAGGGACGAAAGCATGACTAACTTGGGTGCAGAGGTGCTTAACTTGTTTGGGTGTTTGGGCATATGAGTTGGCCATGGTCAAATATTTTGTGTTTTTTTTTGCTACTTTTTTTCTTGTTTTTGTGTATGTTTTTGTCTTGCTGTCGGTCACCCCTCTCGAGGGATATGACCAGGATAGATAGATACTGTAGATTTAAGTTTTATCTACCTTTATATGTGTTGCTGCTGACCCTAATTTCAATTCCTGCACGGTTGGTCTTTTGTTTAAGTGAAAGATTAGTCATGTTTGTTGTGTTGAAATTGTAATTTATTCACTGTAAAATGTTTCCAATAATAAAGCTTTTAAAGATTTATTACATTTTTAACAAATATTCTTTATTTCTATTTTCAAGCTTTTACATTAAACGAATATCGGCTCCAAATATCGGTCATCGGCCTCATCTAAATACTAATAATCAGTATCGATCCTGAAAAGCCCATTTCGGTCGATCCCTAACATTAAAGGTCAAGAGCCAATCAACTGAATTACCATTCAGCCTGTCAGATGTACTACTTGTTATGCCATATCCCTCTGAACCAAAATTAATAAAGTATGAGAAGAAGAAAAAAATTCAATGAAGGGACACGTCTCGTAAACTTGAATCCTACCGTCTGTCTCCATCATCAGCCAATTAGTAAAAAGATAACTTTAATTAATTGAGAAGAGGACAAATGACAACATTTTGAAGAGTAAATAAAGATTTTTTTAAACAACACAGCTTTATCACATCACGCACTTGCCTTCAGGATTAATTAAACGACACATCTTTAAATCATGCGGGTTTGAATATATTTTGCCTAAAATTGAGAGGGAGATGCAGGGTACATTAGGACTGATATGGGTGGTTGAGCTCAGAGAACTTACAGCAATTGAAGGGGGAAAGGCAGCAATGTCAAAGTATATGTACTCCACGGGAGCCCCTTCTTTCTCTTCTCCGCTGTGCTACGCCGACCTGATGTCTGCCCGTTTGCTGTTTAAAAGGGGGAACGAGAAAAACAAAAGGTTACAAGGGGGTTAGAGAGCCTTTAAAGAGGCTTTAGAAGCCGGTGCCCCATTTGACATTTGCTGCCTAAAAATGTTTTCGCTTAGGAAGATGTGAAAAAAACTGGTCTATCGGTTAAAAACATCTACCCATTGTAAATAAAAGATAAAACAGCAATGTCTAATAGTGCACAAAAAAACAGAATTCATCTTAATCTGTTTTACTGTGGCTCATAATTCCCTTTAGTAAACTGAGTATTTGTGCATGTGTAGATTGGCAAAAATTGCTCAGCTGACTCAAAAGGGGAACCAGCCCAATCGGGTAAATTATACGTTCTCTCCAGATGTACAGTCGCATTAAATTGTCTGCACTTTCATCGCCAACAACCCCCAGCGCTAAACCAATAAGTGGCTTCTATCAAGTCTGCTTATACGTAGCTCATATGCATGGCTTACAAATGAAAGGACAACATCATATATCTGAGAAGAGCGTACGCCAGTAAAAGCTGCCATGACAGCATCAACTCCTTTGAACATGTGTTTTACAATCCTGAGGAAGTCTCCCGACGGGGTCTTTTGTGATTTACATGTGGAAGTGCCGACGCTGGATTTAGTTGCGGACGGAAATGGTTTATTGGAACACCGAGACAAACGTGGTTTTGGAACAGCTAGAATGAACGGAAAATGAAGCTTTATGAAGATATGAGAATATTTTTTTAGGTTATGTAGATAGCTCTTGGTTGATAAACAAATGCCAGCGCAATGAAAATCAGTTGTGTTTCTCCTGCATCTTATAGTTTAGGACAGAAATGGTTTAGTTGAACACCAAGACAAATATTGTGTTGGGACATGAAGAACGTGATCGGAAAATGAAATGGCATGAAGCTATGAGAATAATTATTTTTTAGGTTCTTCAGATGGCTCTTGATTGAAAAATAAAGCCTAGTACAGTGAACATGAGTTATGTTTCTTCACCCAACAATACCATTTGGAGGAGTCAAAAAAATAACAATAGTGCTTAATGAAGCTTCATTCCTCCACCACTTGGTGGTGCCCATCCCTCTCCAGATCTTTTATTTTGCAATTGGGTTTGCTTAACACATGAACTTATTCATCTGAAATTAATACACCTCTGAATTTTGTACATGCATAAATGATTACTGCCATATGTTTTGCAAACCATTGTATGAAAGACAGCACTAATTTATGAAATGAACGTCACTATATAAATGCTAATACGAAGAACAAATCCAAAATTGTTTTTTACCTCTATGTTTTACAAGTTGTATTTCTTATTTAAGCCTCAGGTGGGTCTATCCTCGGAATACAAAGACTCCACAGTAAAGAACAAGAGCAGATCTTCTCAAAAACGTCGGGTGGCTGCTTTGGAATTTAGTAGCTTGAGCTGGCGGTCACTGACAGACTTATCCGGCAGTGTTTTTACGTCTTTGGAATGCCAGAGCCCCTGAATTGGGGATAGGATAGTCTTCAACTTTGGCTAGTCATTTACTGCTATTTTTTCATCCTGATCACTCAAATGACTGAGTCTTTCAGTCATTTGCAATCTCAACAACGAAGCCTCATCACTCCCAACCCCTATTGTCAAACCTAATGTGCTCCGCTCCAAACAGCTCTGATAAAAGTAGATAAAAGCAGATTGGTGCAGTGGAAAAATAAAGCATAAGGGCTTTTTAAACTTAGTAGGGCATTGTTACAACATATACAATTTCAACTTTTTAAGGACACCTCAACAACGCACCCCACCTTTAATAAAGGAATATTCTTGACAACACCATAACACTAAATCTGTGTCCTGTTCACATAAAACTGCTACAAAACCACCGTCATTTTCTGACTTTGTCGATATCTCTGTAAGTTGAAGTTGTCGTCAGTTATCAGTTATCTTGAGTTTAAGCACTTGGCAGTCAGCATTTTCTTGTGCGGGCTTTACAGCTTCATTTTCTTATCTCTGTGAACGTTCTTTCACTTTTATCCTCCACAATGTGGTCCAAAATTACACATGATTAGCTGGCATTTAAAGTAGAAAGACAGTAGAAGAATATTGATGGCACAACCACGGCACGACTCTAAAAGCGTTTGCCAATATATATATCCGATCCATCTCAAGAGTGTGTTGCGAAAGAAATCTATTCACGTGTTAGTCCAGGGAATTGTTAAGATTAGTTTGCGGTTGTCTTCATTAATCGACTTTGCAAAACAAATTTTTGGGTCGGATGTGTCGAGCCTTTGAAAAGATCTGAACATGATCAGAACGGTGCAAAGTAGACATTCATCTTCCAAACTGAAACAAATGCGAGAAGGAGCAGTCTTTTCTTTGGGTGAAGAAATTATTCATTTACATATGTCAGTGAATAATAAACTGGTGCCTTCAGGCTAACAGATTGTTGTTTTCATATTTAAAAAGAACGGTCGGCCACACAAACTTATACAAGCTAGGGTCTCACACACACAAACACAAGCTAAGAAAAGACAGGAGTGCCTCACTCCCCCCAAAAAGTACGGCTTCTATTGTCCTATACAAATCCATCAAAAAGGAACTTGAATGCTGCGCTAATGCTCATTTCGACTGCCCGCATCTTTTCTCACGGACAGTGTCTGCACCGATAGAAGTCTTTTAATCAGTTCTGATGAATTATTGAGCAGTCTTTTTATATTAGATTATGACCTATATTCTGGCTGCTTAAGGAGAGTGTGCCAATAAAATCCAGATTTAGTTTTTAAGTTGGTTCCTTGTCCCACATAAGCTTTAATTAGTGAGCAAGACTCCCACACATAAAAGACAGGCGTTCCATGTAGCTCTGCAGATGTAATCATTCATTTAGCAAGACAAGTTCTTGTCTTTTAAGGTTTTTTCCATGCTACCCCGTATAGCCAAGCGTCAATTTGTGCCGGTTTAATTAAGGAGATCTAGTACTCGGCTGTCGACATGTCTCACAGGAAGTACACGAGGAGGAAGAGGAAGCAGCAAGAGATTAGTATACTCCTGCTGTCCTCCCCTCTTGGCCTGTTTATCTATGAAGATCATGCCTTGGAAGGCTCTTTGGGCACAAATACTTTTTTTACGTACTGTTGCCTTCGTTTGAAACTTTTTTAAAAATAACAAGTGACCTGTTATCAGTCATCACTACCTAGGATTCTTTCCACAGCAACTAAAAATGTACTCCTGCAACAAAATAGCTTACAGTTCTATAGCATTCGCAGACAATCTTTAACTATAATATGTGTATGAGAAAGAGCTAAATAGGTATGCAAATACTTTTTGATGGCTTTTGGGGAGCATTTTTACATTAAATCCATGGATTCTTAGAAAATATATACATGAAGAACAAGATGGAGAATTAAACATAGTTTTCCTGAATATACATCATGTACAATAGCTTCAGCAGTTACATTTCCCAACCAGTGTCACAGACAACTCATCATGAATAAATAAAAATTTGGGTTATTGACCAAAATATAGCAGGAAGACAATTATGTAAAAAAAAAAATTGGGGAGGGGGGGTTCATGCTCTCTTTAAAGGTACATTGTGCAACAGGAGACCACTAGATCGCACTGTATTGTCTAATGCAAACAAAAAAACAGTGCCAAATGAGCACAGCGTAGAAGCAAGATGCCCGACAAACATGACGGAGACTACCAGGTATGGATTCCGCTATGTAAAAGAAGTACAAATTTCTCGACCTATGAATTTTTATAAAAATTAACATTGGTATGATGGTTCACATATTTTGCCCAATTACGCAAATCAATGTTATTTTCAATGAATGAAGGTTTTTTTTTTGTACCACTAGGAGGTACTAAACTTTACACACAACCTTTTAAAATCCCAATTGATTTTTTTAACAGTCTATACATTTTACTCTAAGCTTATTGAAACTAGTGATTTGAGCGAAAATCATAATTGTCAATAATTATGAGCTCAAAATGTTCCTCAATACATAAAACTCAGATGTGACATCATTTAAATTCGATAACTTAGTCCATTTTTGACACACCTTCATGTATTTTAGATCATTTCAATCTAAGAGAGTAAGGTGATCGAATATGATAAAATCTCAAAATGTATTGTCCTGCACATATTGATCCTTTCGCCAAAGCGGGCCCCATATGTGATGTGTGGGTACAGCCTTAAAGCAGCATTCAGAAAAAAAGAGAAAAGAACGTTTCTTTTTTTTGTTCGAACATAATTACATAGAGTGCAAACGCTATTTCTAATAACAGATTTAACACACTAGCTAATTTGGAACGATTGCTATTTAGTTGCAAAGCAAGTTGACAGCAATGACTGAATGAGTTTCTTTTCTGGTAATCCTAAGTCTATAACTCATGTGTTGTGTGCAAACCAAAAACCCAATAACAAAAATCTCATCTCATCTCATCTCATCAGCCGTACCGCTTATCCTCATTAGGGTCGCGGGGGGGCTGGAGCCCATCCCAGCCATCTCCGGGCAGTGGGCAGGGGACACCCTGAACTGGTTGCCAGCCAATCACAGGGCACACAGGGACAGACAACTCATTCGCTCATTCACACCTAGGGACAATTTGGACCGGCCAATTCACCTGAAATGCATGTTTTTGGAACGTGGGAGGAAACCGGAGTGCCCGGAGGAAACCCACGCAAGCACGGGGAGAACATACAAACTCCGCACAGGAAGTCTGGAGCTGGATTTGAACCCACGACAGGTTCCCATGACATGAACTGTGCCGCACAAGCGCTAACCACTGCGCCGCCGTGCTGCCCATAACAAAAATGTATTACTTTATTTTTTTGTTGTCTTGGAACCCGTATTAGACGTGTGGTTATTTAGTGTATAACACATCCAGTGTTATTATCTAGCTTAGAATTGCCACGTAAAATTGATTATTTTAGGTTTTGTCTTAGAAGTCACAATCACATTCCAGCAAATTTGGTTGAACCACATCACAAAGTCTCCATAATTTTTAAGTCATTATATTTTTCAGGTCGTGTTCAGCCTAATTCACACAGGACAATGTGCACTTTCAACATCCTTTTTGCATCGGGCAATCTTAGATACTTTTGCTGCACAATGCCACATACCCACATCGGCTGCACACGCCACGCTCCAAAAGAGCTGAGCGCGATCAACATTGATCCCATATTGAGAGAGCAAGTCGCCAGGTAGCTAGTCATAACCTTGACTGCAAACAAACGCGGCACGTGCCGGGAGCGTAAATCCAAACTGATGCCAACGACAGGGAAGTTAATCAGAGAAAAAGGGTCAATCATCACTGAACCTTAGATGGATGTTCGTGACTATGTACGGGACGAGCTACAGTCAGAGTAAGAGTGGGTGTGAAAAGTACAATTTGTGTCTGAAAATCAAACTCAACTCCATTGTGCTCACATTTGGCAAGCCTTTGAGCAGTTCAAACGGTTGTGTTTAGCTTGTGCCTATGCACGAGTGTGTGTATATCATTTAATTAGCTATTGTAAACGCACACAAATAAGTGCATGTACACTAATCAGGTGGATGGTAAAAACAAATTGGGATTGTATACATCCCTTACCACCCATTATTATTGCTTTCCTGCAGATGCAAAAAAAAAAAAAAAAAACATTTGAACAATCTAATCTTAGGCGTCATCCTTCTCTCGCTCATACACACAGAAGGACGCACAAATACAAATCTATAGTGCATGATGGTTTCGTACAAATAATTAATTAATTATGAATGTGACTCAAAAAATATTAAATTATTCAATTGTCTTGGACGGAGCAAGTCGAAAAATGGTGCTGTATGACAGACTACTGTCTAATCGGTCGTGTCACTAAACAAAGTCGCTTCTTGAGTTTGCAATCCATTAGTGAAATCCCTCCAAGGAAAAGATAAACACTTCAAAACAGCTTCAGTCCATTACTTGAGAAAAAAAGCCCTTTTTAGTAGTGTGAGCATCTTTTTATTTTAAATTGTAAAATCAGATATTCAAGATTTTGAAATAATGCCACAGGGGTATTTTCCCAGAGTACTCTTTTGGGGTAATAGTTTCCCAATTGTCACACTCGTCTTCATGACCTGAGAAGAACTGTGACAGCTCCGTTGGGGAGTGAAGTGGGTAATATGTGGATAAAAACGTTTAGTTTAGTTTAGTTTGCGTCTTAAAATTGTTTTGAACTCTGTGTTAAGAACACATATTATACAAGCATATCTCTCAGACACTCAAAGAATATTTACCATGAAATAAAAATTAAAATAAAAACTCTAGAATTTCAATTTCATCACAGCGAGTGAATCAGTATCGAGCAAGACAATAAATCTGTTCGGATGAGACCGTTTGTTTAAGATGTCTGATGCAAAATAAATTGAAATGAATCAACAAATAGATACAAATGTAAGATGATAAATATAAATATATGTAGAACGAGTGATTGAAAGGGTCAAATTGCAGCAAAGGAACTATAACTGTGTTTTTTCCTTTTGCTTCAGTCTCTTTCAATTATTGTGTCAGCCTGTTTGCGGGACGAGTCATTTGAGAGTATTATGAAAGGGGGATGTGAGAAACACAGATTCCCGCCAAAGTGAATAACTAGATACAGTCTGCAACTCTGCATGCCAATTGCTTGACCTTGACATTGCTGACTTTTAAATAAAGCCAACTTCAGGGGCAAAAAGATGATTGTGAATGATGATCACTTCCTCCGCTGAACAAATGTTTGAGATGTTGGATGCTGTCTCATATTGGGCACAGTGACACTTGGGTGGGGGAGGGAGTGGGTATGAGACATCTCTCATGTTTTAAATAAAGGTAGAATACAACGATGCCGTGATGTGATTTGATGACGACGGCAAGAGGAGGCGGTCCTCGACGG
This sequence comes from Urocampus carinirostris, assembly GCF_059441175.1. NCBI lineage: Eukaryota > Metazoa > Chordata > Actinopteri > Syngnathiformes > Syngnathidae > Urocampus > Urocampus carinirostris. Next base: position 10,317,157 of record NC_142349.1, on the reverse strand, counting down.
GATTGGAATTCAACAAAACAAAAGAGAAAGATGGGGAGGCAAGAAAATGACAATGGCAGTCTGAGCGTGTGAGTCAAGGTGTGCCGATACAATGAAAGCAAGAGACGTTTTAAAACACAAGAGAAACAATAGTTGGACACAAACACCAAGTAGACCTACCTATGGTTCGGTTTTAGCACAGCCCAAAAAAGATGAAAGAAGGGAAAAAATAAGAAAGGGGAGATAATAGTCAAAGAAAAAGGACAAGATAGTGGATTAAAATCTCTTCATAGCGCATTTGAAGGATCCGAAAAGTAGCCAAAGTTAGGAGCGGACAACGAGTGTCGTTGAGAGGAGGAGGCAGTGGCAGGCAAGGGAGGAGGGAAGAGTGAGGAGAGGGAGCGTGGGCTGCACAAGGAAAGGGCTGGAGGTGAAAGCAATTGATGAATGAAGGGGGGATTCAAAATGGGATTAAATAAAAGGGGGCAAGATCCCCTTGGTCTTCCTTCTTCGCTGTGTCTGTCGCCTTCCTTGTCTGGATCATAAATATAAAAAATTGTTGACCAGGTAGATGGCAAAATAGATGAGCAGACAGAGTAGTGAGAGCGCCAGCAGATGAACAGACAAAGCACCTCCCAGCAGCGCGATGAGGAAAAAAAAGAAAAGAAAACGAAAGATAAAAGCAAATACTCCAGCGGCCTCCGTCGTTTCCAGTTTATGTGCGGAAGGGGGGATTGGCTGGTGCCAGTTGCTCCCCTTCCCCAGCTGCCCTGTGCTGCTCTCTTCCCCAGAAAACGCTTCCCATCCAGATGAGCAAAAAGCCGGCACAGTTGTTCTCGTTCCCTCAACTCTGCTCGGACGTGCAGCGCCACTCAAACAGGTAAGGCATTGTTGCAGCAGTGGCAGCAGCAGAACACAGTGGGAGGAAAAAGGCAACTCAAGCGTTGCCCGCCTCATGAGGGAGAGATGTGAAGCTGGAATTGCTTCGTCTCCCCTCACCCGCCCATCCCTGCAAAAAGATAGGACGAAGGGAGGTGGGCCCACTCGCTGCATTAGTATTCATTGAAAGAGTGTGGGAGAAAGCGAAAGAGATGCGGAGCACATGGGCGCCCATAAATGTCGAGGAACCCAACTGGTGGTTTCAACTGATGAGAGAATGGCACCTCCAAGAGGCTGTAGTCAGAAATGGCTCAAGTGCTGCAGCGCAAACTTTTGGAGCTAAAGTATTATCCTTGAAAAGTTAGGTAGTATAAATGTCAAAGACTTGATAGTCACGTGTCAAGCAAAACTTGAGGAAGAGGCCCCAAAAAAATGAAGCACGTCAAAAAGCAGAAAGAGCTTAACACGTGGCTTCATTGAAGAGTCAAAGACATAACAATGGAATTTGTGTATTGAGACCTCTAAAACACTAACAATTTTGGCAAGCGTCGCAAAATCACACTAGCTAGCTAGTACACTTGAATGAAGATAGGAATATATTTGCCAATGTCCACATCCAGGTTGGTAATTATTGCAGTCCACAGATATAATTTGGTCTGAAGCTTTATCTCTGTAATTTGAATCCTCTAAAATAATTTGAATTACATTTGACATAGTGAACATTGTTTGCAACAATATTAGACATGGCACTCAGGGATAAAAATGTAATAAAACTCAAAAGAGAAAAAAAGAAAAATAAAGTCAGGATAAAATGAAAAGTAAATTGACAATGTTTGGGTAACTATAGATATTATCAATGGTTGAGGTGAGCATAACTCTAGACCCCAATTGGCCGTCTATATTTTGCTGACGATTGATCAACATTTTCTGACGTGATGAGCCTTTAAACGTAACGCACTGAAATGTAAGATGTTGTTCAGTCACTCGAAATTAGCAGTTGCATGGAAATTATAGAGTCCGCCGTTCAGTAAAGTTTATTTGAAAACAGTACACACACAGGGCGGTTGTTAGCGTTGGTAGGAATCCAATGGACGGAGTATTTACGGGGCTGTGTTGTTCACATTTTTGTTTTGTTTGACTTTTTTTTTTCAATCCAGCATTTTTCATCATACTTAAGCTTACCCTGTCCTTGATCAAAGAAAAAAAAACATTTTTAAAATGCAATAATTTTAGGGCTGCGTGGGTTGAATTTACGGGTGCTTAAGCACACCTAATGGGCTGGATCCGCTACTGCATTGTATTATAAATATTATCAATAAATGTAAAATGTAAATGGTCTGGATTTTTATAGCGCTTTTCAAGTAAATGAAGACCTCCCAAAGCGGTTTACAATGTGCTTCACACTTGTCCCTTTTACACACTAACTAACCGATAGCAGCGTCAGCCATGCAAGTCAACTACCTGCTTATCGGGGGCATTAGTGATTCAGTGTCTCGCCCAAGGACACTTCGAAATATAACACGGAGGAGCCAGGAATCTAACTTGCGACCTCTTGATCCCAAGTCGAGCGCTTTACCTCCTGAGCAACTGCCGCCCCATATACAATTAGTATGTAATGTATTACTGCGCTGAGTGTCTGCAGATACAAAGTGAGACACGCAACTCTCTTGCCCCAGACCAGAGGGCGATAGTGAGACCAAACATTCTGATTTGGCACAACCCTCTGCCCCAAAACACAACATTAGTGATATTATTAACAAGCTAACAAAAAGGTCAATACATCCAATATTGATTTCCCTCGTTGCATGGACATTGTACTGGCAATGGGACCTAACATACCCAAACATTTAGATTTTTTTTTTTTTTTTCGCCCAGCCCTTTTGCCAAAGTGTTTAACCCAAAGAAGCCCGCGACTCAAAAAGTACGAGCACTCATGATCTGGAATCTTTTGCATTGGTCAAGATTTGGGAACAGGAATCTGTCAACTGGACTTTTTACATTCTGTTATTGCCTATATTTAATGATGAGGTTGACTGGGTATTATCTGTTGAAGCATTTGCAACATCCCTTGCAGCGTAGTCCTCTTGGAGGGGAATTACCTCATGTGTGACCCCTTCACAAGGTTTCTCTCAAGCTGAAGTGAATTTTGTTGTTGTTGTTGGTTTCCCTTGCCTTCAGATCAAGTATGTTACAATGTTGGTCTGTGCCGCCTTTGAGATATTTAGTGATTGAGGGCAACACTAATAAATATGGCTCGACTTTTATTCATAATGGAGGATTACTTATTGATTATTTTATACAAAAGGATCAAGTCAAGTCATGTTTATTTGTATAGCAGGGCAGAACACTGTCATTGTGCTCCTGTTTTATGTGTGTTAGGTGTAATATTTTTGTTCTGCGTTATCTTGCCCCCATGTTTTGTTCAGCTACAGCTTGTTAGTTTTCCAACATATCCAGTGCTGTCTTCTTTTTTGTTTTTTTTCCATTGTAGTTAGGTAGTTTTCCATCAAGTCAAGTCAAGTCATGTTTATTTGTATAGCCCTTAATTACAAGAAGTCTCAAAGGGTTGTACAGATAAATACCAAAATAAATGAAAAAATGCTGCGCGGATATCGATCACTTGATTAGGGACCATGCCTCCAGTACTTTTCACATATACTGTGTACACTGTCAATTTCTGGGTATTGTTTGTTAATGCTACATCCCTTGCAACCCGGTCATTCTTTTTAATCTATTTTTTTTATTCTATGATTTGTTAATGCAACATCCATTGCACCCTGGTCATCTTGGAAGGGGGATTACCTCATGTGTGGTCGCTTCTCAAGATTTCTTAATTTTCTTTATACGGAGGTTTTTGAGTTTTTCCTTGCCCTAATGTAGGTTTTAGACGGTGTAATAATAGTCTGTAGATTGCAATAGTTGGTGCAGCCCTTTGAGACTCCTTATGATTAAGGGCTATACAAATAAACATGACTTGACTTGCATAGACTTCATTTTTAAGTTAATATAAGACAAACAAACGTTTCTTTTTCTTTAATGCAACAATTTATGTATTGCTTTATTTCTCTCCAAATAAATGATGAATGAGATGTAGGTTCATTTATCTGACAATTTGTGTGCGCAAACCTTACTTAGCGTCAGTGATAAGAACAAACTGATTTTTTTTGGTTTGAACAAATTTATTGACACTAATAACAGAAAACAATCATGACAATCTCAACAGCAATTAAGCACATTCACAATATTATGGTGGTAACAAAGGCCTGAAGCCCATAAAATACAAGATTATCATGAAAATGTTTTTGATATTTCAGTAGGTTGTCATGAACATGAGGAAAAAACGTACATATTAATTTAGGTATCAATCTTTGCATCATTAAGCAACAAACTGCTAAGCTTTGGTTCGTGTACAGTTTGTCCTTGTTGGTTACACGTCAATTTTTACCATTTTGTCATTTCACTATTTATGTGTTTGTCACAAAATACAAAATAAAATTGTTACTCACCCACAATTCACGAGTTCGCTGAATCCTTCATTGTATTGTTTTAACTCATATTAGTATGTGTCGAAGCATAAGTCAGTTCGTCAACCCACCTGTAACTTTGATGCTAAAAAGGCTGGGAAACATTTTCCGGTTACGATTGGAGCCCAAGGGAATTAATCAAGGTCAACGGAACGATATTTATCTATTTTTCCTTTTTTATTCACGTACATTCAAATAACATTTTTTTATGTATTGTTTACTATTATTTTTTTGTATTGAAAATGTCATTACCTTCTTGTAACAATAGTCCTGGACACGTCCAGTGTAAAGACCTTGCACAGCAATCACTTCAAATGTGCTATTATTTATGCTTCATTGAATAGTGCACTCATACACTTCCATACAAATATTCCACAGCAACGTTGCATTGACATTGTAAACAAATTGCACAAACAATCCAGATTACATGAAATATTAGAAAACATGCCAGGGGGGCGTATATGTTACAAAAACACCCAAAAGTTTACAAATTTTATTTGTTTTTAAGACCTTCTGATTGCGTTCAAACGCCGAATATCATGAAAGACTCACGACAAAAAAAACCATTTTATTTGATACATAACAAAAGACAAATACATAGCCGTTTATCCTTTCTCGTCGAGAAATTGAGTACTGTAATGATAACTGTAAACAAGACCAAAATATTATACGGTATACAGATTATACATCGCCATCGTGTGGTGATCATGAAGGTTCGATAACTCGATGGTAGATTAAGTTGGTCTTGAACATCTCTGTACAATCCGAACCAGGCCTGTCCGAAGATGGCAGCGTCCACTTCTGCCTTGCGAGTGTTCAGAGGAATTCTCAAAGAACTCCGGGCCATGCAAGGACAAAACTACAAAGATTCCTTGGCCTACAATTATGTCACGGACCAATTTCGTAAAAACCAGGTAAGATTTAACTTTCCTGCCGTTGTACTTGTGCCACCTTAAGCGTGACAGTATTGTTATTATTATTTTTATCATTATTATTACTACCGCAAGTCTCCAATAACGGGTTTAGTTTTCAGAAAGGTCGAAATCATTTCCCTAAAAATCGAGTATGTCAGTATCTTCTTTGAAACGCATATTGTGCTTCAATATGGCTACCCAAGGGCATGTTGATGCTAATAGCCAACCACGCATTACTGTGCTCCGTAACCCAGCGTCAAACAGTACACGAAACTTAATTCGGAATACAGAACACGCACATTTCTAAGGCATCCGGTCGCAAGTGTTCTTTGCGTTCATCACACGCGCTTCTACAAAACATCCAGTGTATTGTGTCCTTTCACAAACAATGCCTAAGGGATAGAATCTTTTTAGATTGGTGTAATGTATGTCATACGTTGTATTTTCCCTTACAAAATACAAAATAATCTTAAACTTTTTTTTTTCAAACGTGTTTATTTATGTAGTTTAACATGTTATATTGCACATGTGTTTCGTTATACCATATATATTCTCTAAAAAGAGACGGACTTCCTTTCACTACATAACTACCACATGAAATCCGAGGCTGCAGACTCATGCGCCACAGTAACATCAAACCGCTTGCTTCGTTTGCAACGGAAAAAATGATACAGAGATAGAGGCTACCGTGGCAAACTCGTTTGACTTGATTGATTTACCGTTTCGTGATTGTCAGTGTTTACCGGACGGTACCCATCATTGACAAATTTGCGTTTTTCCGTACATATTTTCTTGTACGTCGTACATGTCTTAAAATGCTTAATAAACGTACTTTGTACGGCAAAAACGTACAGGTTGACAGGTATGTTATGTAACCCGTCTTCGCTGCATTGACCACCTGCACACATGTAAAGTCTGTGTTCTGTTTCTGGATGAAAACCAGCGCAGAGTCGAGACGTTCACTTTAATTCCTTGTGAAATCAAAAGAAACACTCCTTACATTTTTGACAAAACTTTCAAAAGTAAAGCACTTGATACATAACAAACAGGTCAACAAAAATAAATCACCTAATGTTCTAAACTTCCAAAACAAAACGCTTCAACATAGCTTAAAGGCATAAATTAATAACATAAATTACATACAGCATGCTAAAATAATAGATTACTTAGACAACAAATAATTACAGCCTCACTTGTGAAACTGGAAGAAACACTGACGTGAAATGTCACCACGGGACGACTAAGGCAAAAAAGGGGTCTAGGCTAGAACAAACTAAAGCCACTTCCTTTAATTGAAAGAGAACACTAAAACAATAGACAGTGTAAACGCACCACTTTGTGACGCTTTTCACTAGCTACCCCATAAATGAATGAATGAATGAATGAATGAAAACTTTATTTCAAACATTACAAAATTAAAACAGAACAAAAGTCAAGTCATGTTCATTTGCATAGCCCTTAAACACAAAGAGTCTCAAAGGGCTGCACAGACCACAGATTATTGCAAACCACAGACTATTTACACCATACCCTGATCTAAAACCTACACGAGGGCAAGGAAAAACTCAAAAATCTCAACATGAGGAAAATGAAAAAACCTTGAGAAGGGACCGCACATGAGGTAATCCCCCTTCCAGGATGACCAGGCGGCAAAGGATGTTGCAACAACAAATAATACACAGTCAACATAAAATATAGGTTATTCATATGCTATAGAATGGAAGTGTGTTTTAAGCTTAGATTTAAACAGTTCCACTGAGGTTGCAGAACGAATCTCAGGGGGAAGAGCATTCCACAGCACCGGGGCCCGAATGGAGAACGCTCTCGAACCAGCGGATCTCTTCTTGGTTCTTGGGATCACTAGTAGACCAGCATTTTCAGTGCAAAAGCTCCGGACCGGAACATAGGGCGAAATTAAATCTGAAAGATATGAAGGAGCAATGTAATTCTGATTTTAAAATAGTACGCAGGATTTTTTAGGAATATTTTTGGGGTATTCTTTTTATTTGGGCACAGCACAAAAGCATAAAGAAATAATTACCCAACAGTCTTTGCATGCAACCAGCTGTAATAATGATAATGATATTAATAATAACACATTGTATTTTGTTATGGGTAGGACACAACAATAAACGAAGAGTAAAGCAAGTAATAATTAGCCTATAAAACACATTAGAGTTAAAAGGGGCGGTATGTGATGGTCAAGAAAAGGCAAGTCTGAAGAGGTGAGTTTTGAGTCCGGATTTGAAGGTGTGCAGGGTAGCAGAATTTTTTAGCTCAGGCGGCAATGAGTTCCAGAGCTGGGGGGGCAGAGCGTCTGAAAGCGTGGCTGTGTGAATGTCTGAGAGGTAGGGATGGGCAAGGTTATGAATGGCCATGTAGGTGTAGAGGATGAATTTGTACAATTCAACAATATTGTAATGTCTGTTACTTTTGTTACTTTTGTTGCTGTTGTTTGCGTTCACTCATTGTCCCTTTTAAGAAAGAATGTGTCATTAGGGTGGGGAAAGGCAAAATGCAAAATGGTGGGAAATGACAAAGAAACGAACACAGACCTTTTTTTAAAAATGCAGGGAAAAACAAGAAACTTAAAGAGATTAAACGCATGTCGGGACTACAAAGAAGACTCCAACGCTATTTCATCCTAACAGAAAAGGGGATGGACTTTAATGATGAAGTCAAAGAGACCAAACAAGAACTAAACGCTTTGGCGGAAATAAAGAGTAAAGGCATCATAATAAGAAGCAGAGAAAGAGAAATAGAAGAAGGGGAAAATGTACACGCTACTTTTAAAAAAAATTATGAGCAAAAATGAGGGGCTTTTTAAACTTCAAAACAAAAACGGGCAAATAACAAAGGAAAGTAGTGAAATAACCAAATTAGTCGAAGACTACTACAAAAAAATTATATGAAAAGAAAGAAACACATGAGAATGAAATGGGGCATGTATTAGATCATATTTCAAGATCAGTGCATCAAGACCCCTTTTTAACATCGGACTTTACCCAAGACCAACTGAATGATTGCATAAAGACTATGAAAAAAGGCAAATCACCCGGGGAGGACGAGCTCAACCTCGAATTTTACCGGACTTTTTGGGATATTTTAGCACCAGATCTGATTACTGTTTTTAACGAATTTTCCAGTCGCGACAACATGCCGGACAGTTTCAGAATAGGGATAGTTACTCTATTGCACAAAAAAGGAGACAAAATTGACTTAAAAAACTGGCGACCCATAACGCTTTTAAACGTGGACTGTAAAATTTTCAGCAAGCTTCTAGCAACACGAATGTCTGTAGTCTTGGGAGACTTGGTTGATCCGGACCAAACCTGTGCCATCGTGGGAAGGAAGATCAGCGACAGTGTTATGCTGATCCGTGACACCATTTGTTATGCGAGAGACAGAAACATGCGACTAGCGGTCCTAAACCTAGACTTTGAAAAAGCCTTTGATCAAGTCTCGCACCAATACCTCTTCAGGGTATTGCAAAAATGTGGTTTTCCCCAAAAATACATCAAGTGGGTGGGACTGCTATATCGAGACATCTACAGCAAATTCATGATTAACGGGAATTTATCGGAAGCAATCGAGATCAACTGCGGTGTACGTCAAGGTTGCCCTATGTCTCCCCTTCTCTATGTTCTTTGCATTGAACCTTTGGCACAAATGTTAAGAAAAGATAGATTTGTCGAAAGGATCAATATCCCAGGAAGTGGGGGACAAATTACCAAGTGTGTTTTCTACATGTATGATTTTAATATTTTATGTACTGACCGCGCATCTGTTGGAAGAGCCCTTGACTTGACTGACCTGTTTGGGAGGGCGTCTGAGTCAAGGCTAAAAAGAGAAAAATCACAAGTGAAGTTTTATGGAACGTGGAATGAGACAGAAAAGGCAGGACTCCCACTGACGGTGTTAAAGACGGACCAGAAAATCCTAGGGATAAAATTCAATGCGGATGGAGGAGACGAGACCAACTGGGATGACGTGACAAGGAAAGTTAAGCAAAGACTTGTTTTTTGGTCACTAAGAAAACTGACAATAGAGGGGAATCATCAAAGCGATCATCCTCCCACTGCTTTTGTCAATCAGTTTAGTTTTTATGCCCAAAAGAAACGTGCTGTTACAACTGGACCGAGCCATCTTTCGCTTTGTCTGGGGCTCAAAGTGGGAAAGGATAAAAAGAGATACAATGAAAAAGAAAAAGGAAAAAGGGGGGAAAGGAGTGCCTGACCTCCAGCTTTTCCTGGGAAGCAAATATATCTCTCTCCACTTCCAAAACGCTGTGGGCCCACCCAACAACCCGAAAAGTCAAGCGATGACCCGGTTTTGGATGGGCTCATATTTGCGTAAGCTAAAGCTTGAACCAAACAATGGTTTGATTCCAGTTTCATTTAACTTGCCACCAACACATCTCTTTATTCGGGATTTTTTAAAGAAGTTTGATTTGGAAACACAAGAATGTCACACTTTACAAAACCACAGGGCCCTTATTGCTATTGTGCAAGGGCGAGCAACAGTAAGTCCTGTGCGGGGGCTTGCGTTTGGCGAACCTACAACGGTTTGGAGCAACGTGAATCATCCTGCCCTCCCAAACAGACTACGAGACTTGTCATGGATGGTGGCTCATGAGGTTCTCCCAGTCAGAGCCGTAATGCACCACCGAGGAATGTCAGCGACTTCGACATGCCCTCGACCTGGCTGTGGCGCCCAGGAGTCGGTGAGGCACCTTTTTTGTGAGTGCAAAGCTGCCGAGGACTTGTGGACAATGGCCGACCAACTAGGAAAGTTCCCGGACTTGCCAGCAGGGGAGGTCCCTGATGCACAGTATGTGCTTTACGGGGTGAGTCGGTCGAGGAGGTCTTGGGACGACGTTGCCAGGGACTGGCTCACTCTCGCCGCCATCAAGGACGCCATCTGGACCTCCAGAAACCTGCTCGTATGGAGGTGCAGGCAGATCCCCCCCGTGGCTGTGCTCCAAATGGCTGCAGATACCATACAATCTGCGAGCAGCGGGCCTAGGACGCAGCCATAAAGAAGAATCGTCTGCACCCACCTGGAGGGGGGAACCGGAGCTACACTGTGGGGGTCCCGGCAGCAACGGCCTGGGTTGTGGAAAGTAGAAGTAAGAAGGGAGAGGACTCACACAGAGGACTGGAAGGATGCTGCTTGGGAGGGTGGGATGTCAGAGCTATGCCCTGGCACAATAGTATTGCCCTTTACACGTTGGTTAACTACTGTTAAAAGATAATAACTCTGAAATTGTTTAATTGATGTATAAAATGTCAGGAAAAAATGTTAAAACGTCATATTGTCACGTCATATTGTCAGATATAACAAAATTGTGAATATGCTTGATGGCTGTTGAGATTGTCGTGTTTGTTTTGCTGCTGTTGGTGTCGGTGGATTTGTTCAGACCAAAAACAATCGACTTTGGCCTGGACGGATCTATTGACACTAACAAAGATGTTATATAATGAAATTGTGAATATGCTTGATTGCTATTGAGATTTTCGAGAAGGGTTGTTCAAACCTCACATTGTGTTTGCTGTTAAACGTCATATTGAAATATAATATTGTGAATGTGCTTAATTGCTGTTGAGATTGTCATGATTGTTTTCTGTTATTAGTGTCAATAAATTTGTTCAAACCAAAAAGTATGTTTTCTGATTGATCTTGTTTTGCTGATTGGTTTCAGTTTTGACGTTCCTCATTACCAATGGTTTGAGAAGGGCCGCTGGAGTGGCGGATTATGATCTTATTTTATTTATTTATTTTTTTAAAGGCAGTCGTTCAAATTTTTGTTTCGTTTGCCTTTTTTTAAATCTCGGGTTTTCCTCATACCTATGTTTATTCTGCCTGTTATTGAGGAAAAAGTTTTTTAAAATGCTTTTGTTTCTGGGGGTGTTTTGAGTTAAACAGGTTGGTTATGCCCATGCTCATACTTCCTGTTATATGTCTTGTCAAAGCTCCTGCTTGGCTTCTCCAAGCATCATGTTTAGTCTTTTTAACACTCCAAGTTTGAGGTAAAATCAAACAATTCCGCCCGACTAGAGTCGTGGGTATATAAACCCGAACCCGACGGATTAACTTGATTTGATAAACGAGCCCGATATAAACCCGAAGCTTTAATTTGCCGCCAAAATAAACACAAAGCCTTACTCCGGCTGTCAGTACTTCAGTGCTGAACTACGCAGCTTCGGTTATATTTGGGGCCCAGTCCCTCAAATCAAGTCTGCACTGGATTGTCTTTATCTAAATAATGACTTGAGTAAAAGTAAGTGCATGCTGTGTGGATCCTCCAGGAAGGCGGAAAAATTAGAAAGGGAAAAAAACAGCGAGAGAGAGAGAGAGAGAGAGAGAGAGAGAGCGAAGCCTGACAGGCCAGACTTAAGGTAGACATTTTAAGCCCGAACCCGGCCCGAATTTCAGGCTGGTTCGGGTCCGGGCCCGAGATCTTACGTCTACTCCAAATTATCCACTGGAGTAAGTGATATTTGTATGTCACGTGCTTTGTGACTGGCGTGAGACAAATCCCAGGCTTTACCCACTCTTTGCCCGGTCACCTGGAATGGTCTCCTTCTCATTTGGTGACCCTAATGAGGAAAATTGCAGTTGAAAGATGATTGAAACCCAAGCGCGGTGACACCGCCTGTTGAAATGAAGCGTTTGGTTTGTTAAGCATATCGCCTTAAAGCTGCCATTATGAGCGCTTGAGAGCACAAGGCTCACAACGCTAGCTGAATGCATGTGCAGTGATGCAACACAGCCAGCGGGAAGACTCGAGCCTGTCAGTGTGCATTTGTTTAAACTCCAAAAATGGCCTGGGGACATGATAATGCATATACAAAACTATAGGGACTGCACCAAATGCTTAATGTCAGCATCACTTGCCTCAGCCGATAACGAAAAATAATGTCGACAGAAGAACTGGTGATGATTGCTTATCAGTTTTCATCTCACTTATGTTAGTTCTCTGCCCCATTCAACACTAGTAATTAACCTCTTAACAATCTGATAAACTTTGTCTTAAATCCCAATCCAAGACATAGCCAAAGTAAATTGAATGCGGTTCTTGAACCATTTGTAGATTATGAATGGGTTTAGTCTCTTTTGAAAGGCAACACTCTCCTAACTGAAATAATCACTGTAATTGCTACTAACATTGGGTAATCTTAAATTGGAACACAAAGCGGTAGAAGGTTTTTAATTCTCGCCTGAACTTTGTCTGCAATCACATGCTTGCAGAAGAGTGTAGCTGGAAAACAACGGAGACATCTTGAATCCCAAGAATTTAAGCTTTCCAGTGATATGTGGGATGGCATATTTTGATGACTGGTGACATTGTAAAACGTGTCCATGCTTCTCAAAAGTCTGACAGCGGGTCGTTGGTATGTTAAAGGGTAAATGAAAGTTGTCAAGTTGAAAGGAATTCCCAACATAAATTTGTTTTTCAATTAGCCACAGAACGCGTAACGTTCCTCCCCAAAATAATGCAAACGTGTTGAAATATTGTCCACAACCCGAGAAACATTAGAAATGTCAGTCTCGATGAAGACCCATCAAGCTTGTTTCTAGTGAGCTGTGACGTCATTGAAGGAACACAACACTTTCAAAATGTTAGCGTCCGACCTGCGGAGGGCTTTCTTGTTCACTCCCGGTTGGCGCTCCTTAGCTACCCACCGGATGTTTTTTGGCCAGCCAGCGTGATGTTAGCGCTGTTTTTTTCACTGTCCCTTTTTTTTCCATATTTATTGCCATAGCCATTGCTGCTTTAAGTAATTGGTTCCCGCTCGCTGCTCACTGCATGTTTTTAGTCTGTGGAGCCCTTTGAGACTCTTTGTCATTAAGGGCTATACAAATAAACATGACTTGACTTGACTAGTCAGCCAGCCTTGCGCCATTTGTTTACCCGGTTAGCCCTCCATTGGCAGCTCACTGTGTGTTTTTTGCCAGTTAGCCCCGTTTTGTAGTATTACTGCATTCACCTGCAACACCAAAAACTACCAAAACTTTGCTTTAAAATACTCTTAACCTCTTTGACAAATAGAAACGTGAATCACACCTAAGGATGACAAACTTAAGACGTATCATCTCTGAAAATAATTGGAATATACTTACAACATAGTTTTTGCATAAAATCTATTTCTTCACATTTTCCAAGTTTAAGAATTTGGGATTACATTCAAAGACCAAGTGTGTAATATTTGACTATTAGATGGCACTGCTGTCTAATGTGAACAAAAAAAACAGTGCCACAGCATGCAATAAGGCAAAGAATTATGGTGGCCAACTCAGTGGGGATTCCACTATGTAAAATAAATAATAATTTATCGACCTTTATTTTTTTATATAAAAATCAATATTGGTATGATAGTTCAGATATTTTTGACTAGTATTGAAATCAATGTTTTAATTGTTTCTAGTAAAAGAACATTTTTTTTTTTTTTTTTTCGTACCACTACAAGGCACTAAATATTACACACTGTCCTTTTAATGAATCCTTCTTTTTAGGTGACGGGACAAAGATACTGCCGTGCCCAGCAGGAGGCGCTCCATGCTTCCGAAACCTATATATGTCTGCTAGCATCCTCCAGGAATCACCAAGCCCTGCACAACCTCTACCACAGGAAAGGTGAACGGCCCCCCGAAGAAGTGGCGGGCCTGGTGGGCCTCAGGTTACCCACTCAGCCAGGAGGCAAAGGCTGGGAGAAGTAAAGACTGGAATTGAGGATTTACGAACTGCTAGAGGGATCATGTGGAGGAGGCAAAGGGCTGTGAATCTATACATGTGCCTGAGGGTGGAAACGTAAATGTGAAATGGATGTACTCAACAGTTGATCCTAATCTGTTTTTTTTTGTGCAATTTTTAAATGATCTATCGTGTATCTATTAAACTTTCACAAACACAATTGGCAATGTGGTTGTTGTCAAAATCAAACAGTCACCATTTACCGTGCCTTTGATCAGGTCCAGTTGAGGTTAACTCTTCTAGTAGGTTTTTCCTGATGCTCAACTCTTGTGGGATATGTTTAAAGCACTAAATTATGACTGTGTTTATCCGTGTATAGCACGGATTCCTGTATAACATGCACCCCTCATTTTTCATTGGAAATTGGTATACAATTTTGTTTCACTTTTTCTCAGCTCAATCTAAGCATTGAAACTGACAACTGTTGATGAATATGTATTGCCATGATTAAAAATATATATTCTACAAGGTAAACTATGAACACAATACCCACATAAAATTGTACCTATTTAATGTCATAGAAAGTCCAATTCATTATCAAATACACTAAAGGGTTGTTTCCCTCGTGCTTTTGCGTTTATCTTTCAGAATGATAACCGGTTTTATCCATTCCCTAATATTTGTCTCTGGTACTGTGAGCAAATACAGTGTGGTAATGAGATGAAATCTAATGCCGTTTCATACGTCAAAAACAAATGTTTTACTCTAGATCTCAAAATCATGTCTTGATAAATGCACACGTGAGATTAAAAATCTAATTTGTAAGTAGCAGATATATTTGTGGCTTTGCAAAATACATGATTCACACCAGATTTCATTTTTAGTGGTACTGGAGAAGTTAAAAAATTGTATTTTAAATTCCTTAAAAAGTGCTTGAATTTGGCCATGAAAAAGCTGTACCTACCTTCAATGCTCGAAGAGAGTAGCACTTAGCGAATTGGTATACATGTAGAAAATAATTAGAGTCTGAAAAGACTAAGACAACCTCTTATTTGGACTATTCACAGTCTGAAGTAGCATATTTGAATAGCTTTTTTTTTTTTTTTTGCTTAGATTGCCTCAACCACATATCTGCAATATTCTGATTTAAACAGGACTCTTCCTTGTATGTAAATGTACTGATTTTTTTTTCCTATTGCGCTGTTTTTCCATAAACCTCCCCTTGTTGTTCCCCTTTATCCTGCATCCCACTGATGAGTAACTGCTTTCAGATTGAATTTAAATCGAATGACTATTTCCCCAACCCCCCCAAAGACAAGTAAATCACAGTGACACCAGGAGTAAGGCAAGCACCCATGCATTCCCCCATTCTTTTCACTGCAAATGTTCCAATGCATTCTGACAAACCCAAGACTTGTGTCACGATTAGAAATGCACAAAATAGGCCAAGCATAGAATGGCTTTGCCACATTGCATTGTTTGTGCCTGCTGAAGCAAGGTCATAAACCCGGATGGGGACAGAAACCCCAGCATCAAGTACAAAAGTCAGATCAAATCTTTCATGGATTAATTAGAATTAAAGTAGTCTTTATTATATAATTTCATTTTCATTTGATTATTTTGGCAAGTGTTTACACAGAAATCGAAAGAAGACTCTTCTACTTTCAGTTCCTGGTTTAGTAATTGTAAATCCAATTTCAAAGACTTGTGGTCTTTTTTGTAGACTAGAAAAAGAAAAGGAATACTGTCCCTTTAAGAAAGCTGTGGGGTTTCAATATGATTTCATAGATGTGTCAACCTCCCATGTACACACAGAGACATTCATTCGAAATTTAAAAAAATATATAAATGTAACCTCTCCTTTGGGAAAATTATTTCATTGTGGGTGCTTTCTGAGTGTCGTCACTATTAAATCTCTTGACAGATGTAAATAATAACATTAAAAAAAGATAAGCTTGTGCAGAAAATTGGTGACTAATTGTGCCATTATATTTAATATTAGGGTTACATAAAACATACATGTCAACCTCAGCCAATTGCTCCCCTTAATACTGATTGCTATTCCCCTTAATACGTGATAATAGATCTTACAAACACAACATGGCAGACTAGAATAAAAACAAAAGTTTAGTTTATTCACCAAATAACAGCCATTCTATCAGCACCTTTCTCAGTTATGCCCCGTATTTAAGTAAATTCAGTGTTGCCCATAAACAAAACTGCAGTGGTATGGTCACGTCACAAGATCATCTGGATTGGTCAAGATTATTCTTCAGCGCACAGTCCAATGGGGCAGGAGGAGAGGAAGACAGAAGAAGAACTGGGCCGACAACATCAAGGAATGGAATGGTGCCAATTTTACCACGGCCCAAGAACTGGCCAGGAACTGTCAGCAGTGGAGAAAGCTGTCCAGAGTTGCGTCTCAGTGGTGCCCGACGACCTAAAGGACCCATCTATCCGTTATCTGCACCGCTTATCCTCAGAAGGGCCGCTGGGGACCTAAAGGACCAATATTCAATATTTCAAATAAAAATCCTGCACTAAAATTGCTCGCCTGTCAACTTGTATGTTTTCCCATATTTTATATGTTTGTTTAATCATTTCAAATTGGGGGTACAACTACTCCAGGGGTAGGGAACCCATAGCTTGGGACCCATGTATGGCTCTTTTCATGAGTACGTATGACTCTGAAATAAGATGTAACCATTGCACATCTATTTGTGGCGTTCCAAAGTCAAGTGATTTCATCCCGATTTTGGTCCATATAAAGCCGAAGCAACTTAATGCAGAAGTTCGATAAGAAACCATTTAAACTGATAAATAAAAACGCTGGCAAACGACTTTGATTGGGTGGGTGGATCCCTGCACACAGCGCAAGGCACTTCCTTCTTTCTCTCTCGCTCAGTGCAGTCTACACCGAAAGTGAATATGACGATATGCTTATCATTTGCAGTAATTTGTGACATTTTTCAAAAGAACTTTGCATGCACATTGTTTTGAAACAGTTATTAAGGACACATTTCATGGAAAAAAATTGTCTCAACACTCTTAACTGAAGGTGGAAGACAAATTGTAAATGGCATATTTACATTGATTTGGGGAGCAGGATTTAGCATTATTATCATTTCATACATTTGATTAAATCATCAAATGACACACAGTGAAATAAAATGTGCTGAAGAATTAGCTTTGGTCTAGAGAGCGCATTTTTTTCAATTTTGTCTGAAAATATATAATGTGGCTCTCTCAATTTCTTTTGAAAACTTTTTTTACTTTTATGGCTCTTTGGTTCAAAAAGGTTCCTGACCCCTGAACTACACAATTATTGTATGGGAGGAAAAAATAAAATACACTGCTATTTCCTGCAAGTGGGCAACGGGCTTAGAAAGATGCAGAAAGAATTATGTGTGTGGTTTATTTTGATGATGAAATAAACTTGTTTACACAAATTACCTTTGTATAGACTGTTTTGCTGTGAATAAACAGATGCTGCGTCGCTTAAGAAGGGGAATTACAGTCATTAATTAGGGGAGCTATTGGCTGAGGTTGACAGGTATGAAATGATCAAACAGGGAAACAGGTATGATAAAACAAAAACGGCAATTGCAGTTCCTTTTCCTATACTTTCCGTGGACATCAGAGTGGGTACAACCTCCCTCTCTCTCTCTCTCTCTCTCTCTCTCACTCTCTCTGTCTTCCTTACCCCGTACACCCCCCCCCCCCCCCCCCCTACACCCCAAAAAGGGAAACAGTGAGGCAGTGCGCATCTCCAACTTGTGGCCGCGAAAGGCGCACATAAGCATGATTTGACCAGGAGGCTGCAAACCAAGAAGCGACGCGCGCACTTAAAACCCCCAAAGGATACTGGTCCTGCGCAGTATCACGCTTGTCCACTTGGATTTGAAGCGACATTTGTCAAGTAGAAGGCTTCGGCTATCAAAGGTAGGAGGGGAAAGAGTGACAAAAGAATTGTGCGACATGTTTGGAATGCTCAAGAATTCGCTTTTTGGAAATACCGAGGAGACGGAATATAAACTTCTCAGCACGGAGACAAAGGTAAGGAAGGGCGCGTTTGTCCTATTTTGCTTGCATGTTACACCAATCGTATAATTAGTCAGAAGTGACAACCATGTATTCGTAGTTTCAATTTGTTTTTAAGCACTGTGAAGACGTTTGTGCAACCTGAGACCATCTGTGGTCAAGCTTTGGGCACTGAGCGAGCTCGGCCATTGCGGTAATGTCACAGCGACGGCAATGACCTTTCCAGATCTCTCGCTTTTCACTGGCGTCCTTTAAAAGAGAGACAGAGAGAGACAGAGACAGAAAGATAGAGACAGAGAAGGATAACAGTCCATTTATCGGTGTTGAATTAACAGTGGAAGTAAAAAAAAATGAATGGGTTCGTAATTAGGTATGCACAATAATTATTGGGTTGATGGTTAATTGACGTAACAGTTATCGGCCCCAAAGAGAAAAAATAATCAATAGCCACTTGCTAAAATATTTAATCATCCGACAGTACTTGCTAAAATGGTTCTAAGCGTTTAGGTTTTTCATTAGAATTAATTTCGATTCGTTCTCTGTACCTCTTTATATGAGAGTTTCTTTAAAGGGTTATTGGATTCAGGGGCTGTGTTCTTTGTTTAAATACATTAATATTTTTATTTTACATACAAAAATATACAAAAATGTTAAATCCTTTATGGGGCAAAGAGTCTTTAATATGTCACAAAAGCAAAGGACGTAATGTCATTGCCACAAAGTTTTTCAACAAAATATGATAGATAGATAGATAGATACTTTATTCATCCAAGTATGATAAAACAAAAACGGCAATGTATGTATCTATGTGTATTGTGTGTGTGATGTGACAGTCATTTAACAACCATTATTTCGGAACATATACTTTTTTCCTCAGTATCTGTTGTGCAGTGGTTGGCACATTCGCCTCACACGCGTTAGGTCTCCGGTTCAATTAAAGGTGGAAACATATGCCCGCCTGGAGAGGGATGGGCGCCACCAGGCTGTACTTGCCCAAGACACACCACAGGAAATGGTGCCCCTAGACCCAAGTGGTTAAGGGTTCCAACGAACCAACCAATCAGTTTTGTCAATTCTGAAGAGTTGTATGACGCTTTACACCGACAGCAACCGTGACCAGATGATGAAGGTGCAGAATCTGAGTCAGATCTGGAGACGTCTCCTGTTACTGCTATCCATGGAATCTGTTTCATGTGAGGTAGCAAACCCCCAAAAAACGGCCAGGCTGTATTTGCCCAAGACACCAACAGGAAGTGGTGCCCCTACAATCCTAATGGTTAAGAGATCTGTGAACCTTTAAAAGGGTACTTTAGTTTGTTCCTTTAACGTCTCCGTTCAATGAAGAAGAAAGTGCAGTCAAGCGTTAACGGGGTCGATGTCCTGCGGCCGCTACTACAGTATAGTCTTAACTGTCCAAGTCTTCCCTTGACCCAAAATCCAAAGCTGAAAAGGAATGAAGGCTGGGGCTGATATTCACACAAGCGGGTGCAAGCTTGTTACATTGATAGGCTAAATGAACTAATGATGTTTTATGCTCAAACAAGTCCATAAAATATGTTTTAATGAATGGAAGCAAAAACATATGGATATAGATGTGATTATCAATGTGCACTTCATCAACCCTCTTTTTGTGTAGGGTTGCCGCTTTGGATTTCAAACGCATACAAAAACTACATACATTTCTTGATTGCATCAAGGCTTCTTGATTTTGTCATAAATGTATATTTGAAAATTCATTCATTCATTCATTCATTATCTGCACCACTTATCCTCAGTAGGGTCGCGGGGGTGCTAGAGCCCATCCTAGCTCTCTTCGGGCAGTGGGCAGGGGACACCCTGAACTGGTTGCCAGCCAGTCGCAGGGCACACAGAGACAGACAACTCACTCGCTCATTCGCACAATTTGGACCGATCAATTAACCTGACATGCATATTTTTGGAATGTGGGAGGAAACCGGAGAAAGCCCACGCAAGCACGGGGAAAACATGCAAACTCCACTCAGGAAGGTTTGATCTCATGACCGCAAACGCGCTAACCACTGCACCGCCGTGCTGCCCCTATAATTTAACAAAATCAGGTAAAAAAAAAGCACTTCATTATGAAATGCTCAAATCTAATTTGTTACATTTGTGCTGTTAGGGTCGGTTTAACCCAGCTAAAAAAACAAGATTAAAAAACACTAGCTACAACCAAAACTGAAATCATAAGTGCATTAAACATATTGTACATCAACTGCAAGTAATATATTTGCAGAAAAGACACTAAAAGTGTCACTTTTCTGCCACACATACATCTTGACTCGTGCTTGCATACACATGAAAGTTCTTCCACACATTTTTTTACTCTGTGTTATTCCTTTTTTTTTTTTGGAACAAGTAATTGATCTTGATCCTTCTTGTCTGTTGTTTGTTTGGTTTTGCAAATTTTGTCAGAACCAGAACAGGAGGAGGACCCAGATGCGTAACGTTTACTCACAAGTTTATTAAGAAATAGAAGAAAACAAACGCCAGCGATCTGGTGCTGGCTGGATGAGGGAAACAAGCCGCTCACGGGATCGTAGCGTGAACGGAGTGTGAGATCGTAGCGTGGTAAAACAGTAAAAAATGGGTCGTTTAGCCGGAGCGGGAGATCAGAGCGTGGTCAAAAGGACATATATATATATATATATATATATATATATATATATATATATATATATATATATATATATATATATATATATATATATGTATATTCTCCCCGTGCTTGCAATGGCTTCCTCCAGGCACTCCGATGCATTTCAGGTTAATTGGCCGGTCCAAATTGTCCCTAGGTGTGAATGAGCGAGTGAGTTGTCTGTCTCTGTGTTCCCTGTGATTGGCGGGCAACCACTTCAGGGTGTCCCCTGTCAAGGTATGAGAAAAATGGATGATATATCATCATTTTAAGTCTATTTTCCATCGGATTTAAGACTAAGGTCACCACTGACCCACTAATACAGGGCTGCTTATCTGCAAGCTAACAAAGAGGAGGGTTAATATTCTTATTCCTCACATGTTCGTGATGCAAAGTGTGATTCATGTCTCTCCTCGCTTCATCCTCCTCAGCTGACTGTGACAGCTGCACTACTGCTTTTGGCTTGCTGTTGTTGATTCTGACTGTTGTTGATTGTGCTTGCTGTTGTTGATTCTGGACTCAAGTCAACTCAAATTTCTTTATGAAGCCCTCTAAAACAGTCACAAATGGAAATTCAATATCACCCCCAAAAAGTCTTAAATGATCTGATTATTTTTGCTTTATTTGTTTTTACTCTTTTTTTTCTTTAATTTGTTTTGCTGGGATTAATTTTGTTCTCACCGCAACATATTAGCATAAATTAATGGTGCTGTGATTCAAGAGGTAGAACTTTAAAGCTGCTTGATCTCTTGAGTTATAGGAGCTTAAAAGCTTTAGGTCAGAGATAACACTTCAAAACATTCACTTTCTTTTTCAACAGTGCTATCAGAATTGGAGGTTTTAAAATGTTTTAGTTCATCGATCTATCCATTATCTGCACCGCTTATCCTCAGTAGGGTAGCGGGGGTGCTGGATCCCATCCCAGCCATCTTCGGGCAGTGGGCAGGGGACACCCTGAACTGGTTGCCAGCCAGTCACAGGGCATACAGAGACAGACAACTCACCCGCCCATTCACACGTAGGGGCAATTTGGAGCGGCCAATTGATCTGAAATGCATGTTTTTGGAATGTTTGAGAAAACTGGAGTACCTGAAGGAAACCCACATAAGCACGGGGAGAACATGCAAACTCCACACAGGAAGGTTTGATCCCATGACCTCAGAACTGTGCCACGCACGCTAACCACTGCGCTGCTGTTCTGCTTGACAAAGAATTGAAAAAAAAACTGGGTGTGAGTCAGATAAAATCAACGAGGGGGATGTGAAGTCTATCGAGTTATCCTAATTGAGTTGATATCGAGATTACTTTCTCACCAAACATCAAATGTTGGATTTTGGGCAAAGTCTTGTTTTGTCAGTTTTAGATATAATTTAGTCGCAAAAAAAGACATCTATAATTTATTTTGGTTCTGCCCAAATTTTGTCCAAATATAGATACAGAATGTGTTTACCTCATCTAATGTGATCCAAATACAGCCCACAAATGTCATCTTTATTACTTTAACTTTTCAACCAAATCAAGACATATTTTGGGCATTAACTTAGGACCTTGGTAATGTATTCTTAACTTTTTTCAGCAATGTTTAGCTTGGAGTCATATATACTAAGCCAAATTACCGTGTTTTCCACGTTATAAGGAAACACCTAAAAACCTTAGATTTTTTTTTCAAAAGCTGATTGTGCTCCTTACAGTGCGGTGCGCCTTATATATGGATCAATATTGAGTCAACTGGTCTCGCAACTACGGTAAGCAGCCATCGACTCGATTTTCCCCCATAGTAGATGTAGTGCGCGGTGCATGCTGGGATATATATATACCGGCCTTCAATTTCCTAACCAATGTGTTCAATCATCATTTGAATCGGTCACTATTGGCTAAAGTTATTTGGAGGCAAAGAAGGCGGATCCTACTGTAGCGCCTTATAGTCCGGTGCGCCTTATATATTGAAAATGTATGACTATTTTTGGGGGGGTGCACCTTATAATCCAGTGCACCTTGTAGTGCAGAAAAGACGGTAATTGGGTTAGCTTCAGTTAGCTTACTCACAGTCAAAAAGGAAAAAAAAATCATGATATTATTGATTTGTATTCTGATTTTCACAATTAGTGTCTTCCCAAACACAAAGCAAAAGGAAAGGTACAAAATGGTCACTTGTTTTAATGAGCTTCATCCTCAATGAAAAAAGCACTCTTGTAAAGACAAAACTATTGTCATTCGAGCAAATATGTTCTCTCAGCATTCACTGGTTGCGAACGAGCCACCCATTTTACAAAACAATGTCTATCAAATCTCCAAACTAGACTTGACTTATAACAATTCATATTGAAATCAGAGCTGGTTACCTAAAACCCTTGGACACACATTTTACTCTGACACTACACACCGCTGAGAACTACAGGGAAGCAATCTGGTCATTCCACACACACGATGCAAAACTAATGTCATTAAAATCCTTATCAAGGATAAGTAACACTCCATGACCCACAAATAACTGTTCTTTTCCGCAAGCGGACACCCTCCCTAGGACCCAGATCTTTCTAACAGGCGTGGGCGGATTGATCCAAATACCAATATTATCATTCCTAAGCAAGTATTTGGATTCATACCATTGTCTTCCCAACAAGCACTATCATAGAAAGTATCCTGACCAGCTGTATCTCTGTGTGGTGTGGAGGCTGCAGCGCTACCGACTGGGGTAGTGTGAGGAGGGTGACGAGGACAGCAGAGAAAATCATCGGGACTTCTCTTCCCTCCATTCAGGACATTGGCCAGAAGCGCTGCCTATCCCAAGCTAAGAACATTATCAGGGATCCCTCTCACCCCCATCATGGACTGTTCACTCTGCTAGCCTCTGGGAAGAGGTACTGCAGTGTGCGGTGCAGGACCACCAGGTTCCACAATAGTCTTGTCCCCCTGGCCATTAGACTGTTAAATGGTCACTCAAACACATAGTAAATCTAAACTGCTGCTAATCTGTACATATGTGGGTTCTGTTTGACTTTTTGCACTACTGGCAGTTCTTTATAGCTAGCCACTCCTTGCACATCTGTTTCTCTGCACTATTGTACTTACAGCGTTATTGTTACAGTGTTATTGTTCTGTTTACCTGACTTGTTTACCTGACTGCCCATTTTGCACATCTGGTTGGCTACTCCTCTTGCACTATTTGCGCTACTGTAAAATACTATACATAGCCATAATTATTTAGTATATTATTAGCACTCAATACTACAACTCAATACAACATTTTATTTATATCTGTACATTCAAGGAAACTGTGCGGGTCAGATGTATCGACATTTCGTTCTGTATACACGTGTACTAGGATGACAATAAAGTAGATCTGAATCTGAATGAATCTGAATCTGATAATCTTTTCAATGGATTGTAATTGTTTTTACACTTCATTTTCACTGCAGACTTTATTTTAAAAATGTTGTGCAATGGAAGGTATTTTAGTTGTCTTGCTGACATTCTTATACAGTAGAACTATTTACATTTTTTATTCTGTCAAAGGGGCAGTGAGTATTATTTGACCACTAGATGTCGCTGTATTGTGGAATACACCCCAAAAAAATTCTAAAAAGCAAAAGGGAGAATACTAACTACGGGGACGAAAGTGACCCAAATTCACCATGATTCTCCTGGGGTTTTTTGCCCAGCCTTTTGAGGCTTTGGAGTACAGACGCTCCCCTACTTACGATCATTCGACTTACGTAAAACGGTAAAAATGATCATTTTTTTGGGGATGTCGAAAAATATCCGGACATTGCTGTAAGTTAGATTTTGTATTGTGTGCACCTTTTTCCGAGTATAGGACATTACTGTAGTGCTTTTTTCCGCCGCGTGGCATTGTGAGAGGTCACCCAGCATCCTCCCGAAGAAGAAATCTGGCTTCTACTTCCTGGTTTGTGTAAACATAACAACGTGTAATGTATCTTTGCTGAAGAACTTTGACGTTTTTGTTGTTTAATATCTGATGCATCCATTCAATATGGGTGGTGTAAAGTGTAAGAAAGAGGCGAGCCGTTTCTTTTTAAACAAAAGTGGAATAAGAAAGATTGATGCGGTTGAGAAAATGGTCGGAATGCTTTTTTTCAGCCACTTTTTACCACAGAGGAGGACCTCTTACAAAGTAAGTTAAACTGAACTTTAATTATCGTAATAGAGCATGTTATTTTATGAAATGTTTAATTTTTAGTCCAAAATAATACAGGTTACTTATACAAGCCTTAAACATACTTATATAAACCTTAAACATACAAAATATAGCACTGAAGCAACTTACGAAAAAATTCAACGATCGTCCTTAAGTAAGTAGGGCATCGTCTGTCCCTAGCAAGATGGCCGACGATGATGTCAGCTCCGTCTAGGTGAGACTCAGTTATGTCAAATAAATGGAAATGTCTTGACCTATGAAATCTAGTGGTCAAATATTACGATTACATGTTTAACCATCTCATCTCATTAGCTACACTGCTCAACCTCAGTAGGGTAACGGGGGTGCTGGATCCCATCCCAGCAATCATCGGGCAGTGGGGACACCCTGCACTGGTTGCCAGCCAATCGCAGGGCACACGGGGACGGAACTCACTCGCTCATTCACACCTAGGGACAATTTGGACCGGCCAATTCACCTGAAATGTATGTTTTTGGAACGTGGGAGGAAACCGGAGTGCCCGGAGGAAACCCACGCAAGCACGGGGAGAACATACAAACTCCGCACAGGAAATCTGGAGCTGGATTTGAACCCACGCAGGAGGTTCCCATGACATGAACTGTGCCGCACACGCGCTAACCACTGCGCCGCTGTGCTGCCCATGTTTAAATATAATTTGATCAAATATCATTCTGATCACTTTGCATTGAGTTCTTTTTCTTGACTCGAATGACTCAACAAAATTGGTAGTCTATGTTAAATATTCAGCGTGGGTGATTTCCTACCTTTGAAAAACAAGGAGTGATTCATAACATGTATAATCACATGAATAAAAGCGAGGACACATTTAAGAAAAGAACATCCTCAAAACATATTAAGGTCAGCAAGGAGTGAAGTAGGCTCCGCGTTAACCCTTCTGGTTCACTCGAAAAGACGTTTGCGTCGTGTCAACACAGAGCGCTGGAGGCTGGGGTCGTGTTTGCCCGCGTTACGTAACGTCGTGTATCTGCGGACGACAGTATTAAAATGTGTAGCCCGACTGAACCCGCTGCGGCAGGAGACGCTAGATCGCATCAGTGCGAATTTTGTTGCCCGCCAAATGAGCGTTTTGATGCGGGCCACACTCGTTTGGCACGATCTCTCGTGTGCAATTGTGCGATGGCGAACATTCCGCACTTGCACATACGCATTCGAAGTGCCCGCATCAAGGCAGTTAACCACATAACTGCGCTCGTGCATGAAAAAGGTGATGACCTTTTCAGCAAATGTGTGCCTTGCTTTCATTTCATCAACAATGTCTAAACAGCCCTTATTTTGTGCACGCAGGATGGGGTAAGCTTTGAGGTACGACGTTATGATGCTGCCAAATATGCAGTTGTTTCCTCCGAGGGCCGCACTTATGACCAGGTGACAGGCGAGCTGGTGAGGAAGCTGCTCATGTATATTGGTGGTAGCAACGAACAAGGTACGAAGTCCGGCTGGCTAACATCTTATTTGTGCCCATCACTGGACAAACAGCCTTTAAAACACAAAATCTGCTGTATAGCAGTGATCGGCCACCACCGGACCACAGACTGGTACCAGGCCATGAGTTGTTTGGAACCGTTCCGCACAGAAATAAAGGAATTGACCTCATTTATGCCTACACTGTATTTATTCGTGTAGACATGCATAGTTTTCCAC
Source organism: Urocampus carinirostris (assembly GCF_059441175.1). Taxonomy (NCBI): domain Eukaryota; kingdom Metazoa; phylum Chordata; class Actinopteri; order Syngnathiformes; family Syngnathidae; genus Urocampus; species Urocampus carinirostris. Next base: position 10,290,627 of record NC_142349.1, on the reverse strand, counting down.
CACCAAAAAACTAAAACCTTGAATGCACATTTTCCCAGGGTTGATTGTTGAGTTGACGAGTATCGCTAACCTCATTTGGTCAGCTTTGAATGCAGCAAGAATCAAACCTAAATTGCACCAAATGCCCATCAATGAGCCATTAACGCCACAGAAATTGTAAAAGCATTAGATTTGATGTCATAATCAGACTATCTTTAGACATGACGTCATGTTGTACTATGTTGTAATGCAGCAATATGGGAAAGAGTTCGTCCAAAACAACTCTTTATGACGTGAGTAAAAATAGTGTGATGATGACGTGAAATGTAACACTTTTTCTTGTGTCATCTAAATCACTAATGCTCAAGTGTTAGCACAGTGGATTTGGGCTTGGTATTTTTATCCATAGTTATTGATATCATCATGAATGTTATTATTGTGTCGGGCTGCGAAAATATAATCAGACGTTGTGCAGAAATGGTTGCTGACCACTGCTGTAAAAGACAGTATATCTCTCAAAGTTATTTTTGTGTGTGGATATGTGAGCCAATTTCTCCTTGGAATACTGTTGTATGTTCCAATTCCGATATTTCCATTCCTCTGTCGATAAGGTGAAGCCATGGGGACGGCGGCACCCACCATTATAACAGTCTACCCTCGAAATGACGGCGTTCTATCCCGTCGCTTGGTGGTCGCCATCCGCATCCCTACAGTCTACCAACAAAGCCCCCCGACACCGACGGACAGCACCATTAAGGTTGAGGAGAGGCCCGGCATGACTGTTTATACACTGTAAGAATTTTAACTTTGTATAAGTCTTAAACAGTCGTTCATTATAACCGTTTTGTAACAGTCTTAAGCAGTCTAAGTTTTTTTAAATGTCTGTAACTGGTTATATCACTCAAGTGGCATGCCGGTGGACAAGTGCATTTACAAATGTGACATGTAAAATCTCTCAGACATTACTTTAGTTTGTTGGTGACTCATTTGTCTATGTGGTGCAGTTTTCACTACAAAGTGACAGGACACATACTAGTTTGTTTTTGTGGAAAATGAGTTTTTTTAAACCCTTGCTCTAATTGACGGAAAATGTACAGCAAGTCGTTTTTCATTTCCAAACCTACAACAGGAGACTTTTTCAGTTGGAGCTACGATTTTGTCCTTCAGTCACAAAGCTAAGAATGGAAAAATGTGTCAAGGTTTTTATCTTTTGGTAAATTTTACGAAACACCAATAGTCAGCGCATGTGCCACAAAGTTCCGAGATCTATAGTGATAAGCTTAGCCCTGTATGTAGTCATTCAGTTTCAGGATCGTGTGTTTACTTTTTCGGTGTTGAGCTTTGGTTCATCAATTGAACTGTAAACAAATGTTACTGGGAATAATTATCGCCTACAGTATATTTGCCTTATTATGATTTGTCCAAGGCGTAGATGAGGAATAATGCGTGTATATGTTATGGGGAGTACGCGGTTTTTTGTTGTTGACAGTTTAACTATCGATGAACGCATCCACAGCTGGTCAATTTTCAAATGAAGCAGTCATACCGCTCTTCCCCCAACATCAGAAACTCCAGATTCTTCCCAGCACAGGGGCCGTGCCACAGACCCTAACTCAATAAATTGTACCTGCCAAAGATGCACCAAAGAAAGTGGTGCCCCGACGACCCATGCTTAAACTGAACAGGTTTTAACTGTAGCAGTTTGTCAACAATTCATGTAGCTGTCTTTAACTAGTTTTTTCAAAACCCTTAAACGGTCTTCAACAGTTTTCAAATCACTAGCAGTATAAGTTTTTTAAACAGTTTTTAACAGCCTTTAAACAGTCTTCTACCATGGTCTTTAGTACTGTAGTCTTAATCAGTGTTAAGCTGTGTTTTAGTCTTAAAGCATTTTAAACTGTCTTGAACAGTTTGAAACACTCAATTCTTTCAACTGTCTTCACAGTGTGTAACAATGTATAAAAGTCCTAAATAGTTTAATATCACCTTTAATAGTCTTAAGCAGTCTGTCAAATTCTTAGTCCCTCCAAATTGTGAGATTGGCTGTATTGAGGCTATTCCTATTTGACTATATTTTCTCAATGTTTTCTTTTCTCTACAGGCAATTTGGAGGGTATGCTGGGGAGAGTGAGTTCCGAGCAGAAGCCTTGCGTTTGACCCGCACCCTTGGCGAGACGGCCCCGTTCCAGCGCAAGCAATACTTCTGTTGCAGTTACGACTCGCCGCTCAAGCCCTACGGACGCCGCAACGAGGTGTGGTTTATACAGGAGGAACCGTAGGTTGCCCCTTCCTGCTTCTTCCACCAGACTGCTCTCTTCGCTGACAATCCCACAGATGTAACTGTTTGACCAACAGACAAGACTGTGACATTGTTGTCTGGTTTGTATTTGATTAATTTCTTACTTCGTTAAGTGTGTTTATCTAAGTGTTGTTTTTTGTGGGTCCAGATTATGTAGTTCACTTTGGATCATAGAAAACACAACATTGTTTTCTAAAAAAAAAAAAAAAAAAAAAGGTAAAGTAATGGGCTACATTTACGTGCAGAGAATAGTCTGAATGGGATCAGGATTTTAATTTTTGGAGCAATCCAAAATAATCGTATACATGACAAGTGACAAAAGAACATCGTCGTTTAATGCAGTTTTCAAGCAATCGGTTCGGGGAGCAAGCACGTGCGACGTAACTATGCAAATAACCGTTGTTTTTTTGTAATTCACCAAAATTAATGAAGTACCATGCTTGTCTTTCTTGCTCCAAAACTGTGTTCTATTGCTGTGTCTTACGTGTTTAAAAGAGTTGCTCTTTGGCATTTTCGCTGTGGTTGCAGAAAATACAATGGCCATTTCCTAGTAAAATCAACCCATACACAAGGCTTTCAACTAGTAAGCCAGACTCATTTATTTGTTTGCAATACCAAAATATCTTAGATGAGGGTAAACTGTGCATGTGCAGTAATGCGCACAGGTAAACGGAATATTGGAATGGGCGTACATGCACAAGTATTCGGATAATGAAAGGAATAACTCAGTCTACTCGCAGTCAGACTTAAGACCTTAATCAGGTTTCTTTGTGTGTTCACACTGGTTAACATAACAAGAATACAAGCAATTGTCCGATTTCAACCGGAACGTTTTCTGCATTAAATGTTCCCATTGTCTTGTGTTAGATGCAGCAGTAGAAATTCAAGGAAAAAAGAAACCTGCATCAGTTAACCTTTACCCACAAGTGTTTGACTCAGGAGCTTGTTTACTTCTTGTTTGAGGAAGAGCACTTAAAGCTCAATTTAAACTGAAGTAGGTTTTTTTTTCTGGGCCTGAGGTTTCAAGCCTCTATTGAGATGGAATAGTGTAGTAAAAATTACAAAAACTCAATTGTTACTCGTACATATAATTGTAGTACACTATGTGTGTGTTTAAGGTTGTTCTGGTGATTACAACAAAGAAATACTATTTTTATATTAAGCGACAAACAAGACCTTCCTGTTTTTCAATCAGGGAACTGAAAAGACACTAAACATCATGGCCATAAAGTGAAATATATATTGAATGGATGACACCTTACCATAGTTTTCCAGTTGTATTTTGATGATTAACTTTGTGATAGTCTGTTTCATGTTTTCATGTATTTGTGCAGTGTATATTTTTTTGTTGCATTCCTAAAAATATTGATGATGCATTTGTAGTGTGAACACCTATGGCATCAATGAAAATGTGTAAAGTTTCACTTGTATGGCAAAAATGAATAAATCCTTTTTAAAATAGGTTCATCGTAACATCTGTATTGTATTATATTGTTTTAAAGTAGTTTTATGAATGTTATCAAAAGGCAAAACACAACAAGATATAATATGCGACTCAAAAATTACAAAAAAAAGAGTAAATGATACATTTATTAGATTTAAGTTCAACAAAATGCATCAGAGAATTAATTTATAGACAGGAAAGATTAAAGCTGCAATGAAAATCCTTTCATGGTGTGAAAAGACCTGTAAATAGGCGGTAAGCACTAAACAAGAAATAAACGTTAAGCTCTCGGGACTTTTCAGTGGAGGCCAAACACCGCTGGTGTAAATGATGAAAGCTGGTAACCACATACTGACCCATTTACAAGAAAGGTTTCAGCTTGCCTTTGCATACATTTGAGGCCAAGCCAACAGGGTCACTGAGGTGAGCCCTGCTATTCCACTACTAGCAACGTAAACTAAGAATATTGCACAATTCAATACATGTTTTTATGTACACAGAAAGAAATTGGGTTAACGTGAAAATATATTAATGGTTCCCGATAGATTGTAGAACAGTCAGCAAAACATGTATTGCCGGACTTAGCATTTATTAAAGCGGAGAGTGCAAGACTAAAATCTCCTTCTATCTTACACGAAAAACAAAGACTCCATTAAAAACTTGTTGAACCACACAGCAAATAATCAGCAAAATATATCACTAAATAAGTTTGTTAAAAGCTACAAGAATGAACACCAAGAAAGTGTGTGGGGTTTAGAAAAATAAATTCTTTATCCAGCTCCAAATTGTGCTCTCGATAGCATAGTAACAAATTGTACCGGAGCTGCTCAATGCAACAATTTGAATCTGAAATGTTTCTCCCAGGTGTGGCCGAAAAACTGCAAGCTTTGCAGATTATCCCAACACCACAAGGATTGAGGATTTTAGACATTTTTCTGTAGTGCAGTAGCACATTCGATGGAAATATTCGTTGGCCTGGAGAGAGATGGGTTCCACCGGGCTGGACTTGCCCTAGACACATCACAGGAAATGGTGCCCAGTATGTTTCAAAAAATGCGATATCCTTTGAATAGCAATAATCTATTACTATAATGTATGTATTTTCCTGTATTATCTCACGAGTGGATAATTTCTATTAAAAAAAAAAAAGTAATCTGCCATAATAGTGTTTGGCAGGAGTTGGATTTCAGATTTGACTTCTGCAATGTCTCAGGCAGTGCGCATATTGAACATTTGTGAAATTATTCACATAATCAGCCTGCTTTTAAATTTCTCATTCAGATTGGGAAGAATCAATCTTGTGATTTTCAACATTAATACTTCTTAATTTAATTTGCCCTAATCATGTACTTATTTACATCTCAAAGGATATCAAGTTTTCGAAACACCTTGTCATTTGGGCCATTACAAAATATTGGAAATATATAGGCCAAAGAGTTTCGTAAAGCAGCTTTTTGAATTTGGGGGAAAAGTTGTAATTGTGTTTTGTAATGTGTCGTACACAGTGACCAAGGATCCACCCGACGAAGTGACAGCAAAGTCCAATATCCTGATATTTAGTTGGTTTTCTTTTCAGGAGTGTTTGGGTAAGGTGCATATGGAGGAGGCTGCTCCTTTATGGGGGGAAACACATATGTCGTAAATACACGAGTACGAAGCACCGAGACGGAACAGAGTCAAAAGGTTTTCTTCTCACTGGAATAACAGGAAAGTATCTTACTGTGGGCATGTAGACATTGTGTGGATTGCTGGGATTGTAGTAGGCATTGCCCGCTGCTTCGGCAGCTTTTGCGTTACCCGGCCCTGAAACAAAAACACACACTTGAACGACAACACAAGGAACCAAGGGAGGGAGGAAGGAGTTATGGAAGGAAGGATTGGATGGATGGGAAAAGATTTTGTTTTTATGGGGATATTTTAACCCAGAGGTCGGGGTTCTTTTTGGCCCAAAAAGCCATAATGGGAAAACATTTTGATTATTTTATTCGAGAGCAAGCCATACCATATATTTTAAGATAAAATTCAACAAAACCGCCAAACTCGCTCTCCAGACAAATGCTAACTCTTCAGTGCATTTTATTTCACTGGGTGTCATTTGATGATTTGATAAAATCTACAAAATAATAATAATGCCAGAGCCTTTGTCCCATATCAATATTAACATGCTTCTCCCTAACGTTTTAGATCAGGGGATGGTGTCATTGTGGCTATACGAATAAATGTGACTTGACTTAAGAGTGTAGAGGCTCATTTTGACCTAAATTATGGTTTTAAAATAAAATGCAGGCAGTTTGTCAGACCTGGAGGAGATGGAGCGGTCCAGTTCTGGGGAGGTGTGACCCAGTTTTGAGGTGGGCCTGGATATGGAGGAGGTGGCGCCATGTAGTCAGAGCCTGCTGGGTATGGGTACATTCCTGGAACAAATCAAGGTCGTAAACATTCACGGTATATAACAGAAACATCACTTGGAGGTCAGCAATCCAAACTTCTACTTCAGAATAAGTAGTAAAACAAGCACTGATGGTTCATCTGTCTAACAGCCATTTTTGTTATTTTATGTCGCATTAGGTTATACTGCTGGTTCTATGATGGTCCTCTTTAATCATTAAAAACATTCTTTGCATGTCAATAAAGTACAAAATAGTTACTAAATAACAGTAACATCTCTTTGTGTCATCTTTAGGGGTGGGTGGATAAATCCTAATTTTGATATTATCAATATTATGGAAGTATTTGGATCAGATTGATACCTATGTCCTTGGATCGATAGAAATATTTCTACTGATTTTCTTATGCTGTTTAAGTTTGCAATGTAGTCATTTAATAAAAATGAAACATTTTAGTGTGAAAACTCTTTGTGATGTGTGTGCGCGCTGGGGTCGCGTAGTGATGACGTCACGTTGCGCTGTCCAGGCGCCGATCGAAGGTGGCGCGTCACGTCGAGCTTTCATAATTTTCTTCATTGTATCGCTTTTCTTTATCTCTACAACCTACTCTATCGTGCAATATTCTAGAGAAGAACTACTGTTACTACGCCCTGTGGATATTACGCCTTTTAACCCCCCACTTTTATCGGATATTGACAATTTTAATGCTGATATTAGGAACAAGAGTCGTCGGGTTTGAACCCATAAACGGGGAAGAAGAGGTGGATTATTGGTAAAAGCCAGAAGAAAAAATGGACGTACTCCTATTCCTAGTATAGTGCTTGGTAACGTTCAGAGGCTTTATAACAAAACTGATGAGTTGTTTATGAGGAAAGATTTCCGTGATTGTAACGTTCTTTGTTTTTGTTAAACTTGGCTAAAACCATCACATCCTGATTCCTTAGTCCAGCCGCCGGGATTTACGATTTTCCGTCAGGATCGGGACACAGATATCACAGGTAAATCCCGAGGAGGCGGAGTGTGTTTTTTGGTGAACGACAGCTGGTGTACGGATGCTCGGATTATATCCAGTGGATGTTCTGCTGATTTGGAAGACATGACCATTAAATGCAGGCCTTTCTATGTTCCTCGAGATTTCTCATCATTGACCCTCACCGCAGTATATATCCACCCCAGGGCCGACGCCGATGTCGCACTAAAAGGATTAGCAAGCGCTATATCCAAGTACGAAAACAAGGATCACAACACCCTATCCTTAGTATTAGGTGATTTCAACCAGGCCAATCTTCGTTCCGTACTACCAAACTATAAACAACAAGTCACATGTCCAACCCGTGGTGACAAGATCCTCTACCACTGTTATTGGCAAGTGAAGAAGGCGTACAAATCTGTCAATCGGTCAAGTCTGGGGAATTCCAATCACTCCATAGTACTACTCATACCCGCCAACAAACAACAGCTCAAGCAAGTTCCACCTCCCAAACGTACCCATCTGACCCGGTCACCAGCTGATGTGGATAAACTGCGTGGATGTTTGGAGTGCACTGCACGGAAGTACTCAAACACGGGAATGACATCAACGAGTACATGGACACGTGTCGGATTACGTACGTTTCTGCCAGGAGCTCTGTCTATCCTACTACGTCCGAAACGCGGTACTCCAATTTAAAATCATGGTTCAACAAGTCCATCCAGAAATTGATCTGTGCCAAGGACGCCGCCTATAGACACAAGGACTCGGCCCCCGACGCTTACCGCCAAGCGAAATCAGCGTTGACAAAGGGTGTTAAGGCCGCCAAACGTTCATTCCGCGATAGGGTAGAGGTACAATTCGACACTCGTGACTCCAGAGCTTTATGGTCAAATTTGAAGCTCATAACTCAGTACAAAGGACAAAGAAGACTATTGGTAATGTGGAAGCTACTCTACCCGATCAGCTCAATGACTTTTATGCCCGATTTGACAAGGACAATAGTAGTACTCCAGTGCCAGCCCCGGTGACCGAGGACGACAATGCTTTGATCATCAGTGAAGAGGAGGTAAGACGTGATTTCGGGAGGTTGAAAGAGAGGAAATCACCAGGCCCCGATAAACTCTCACCCCGCCTTCTCAAAGAGTGTGCTTCTCAACTTGCCACTGTCTTTTACTGGTAATTGGTCTTTGAGTTCTGCTACTGTACCCTCGTGTTGGAAGCGGGCTACAATTGTACCGGGGAAGAAGAACAATGTCTCATTGTTTGAACGATTATAGACCCATAGCACTCACGTCCGTGATCATGAAAACTTTCGAGAAGATCGTATTGAAATTCATGAAGTCCTTTCTACCATCAAATCTAGATCCGTACCAATTTGCGTATCGTGCTAATAGAAGTGTAGATGATGCCATTCCAATTTGTATTCATGAGATTCTAAGTCATCTTGAGCATAGGGAATTCATACATTAGGGTTTTATTCATAGATTTTAATTCGGCTTACAACACTATAATTCCTTCTAAACTGCATTTTAAACTTCTTCATGACCTCAATTTTCCCGTTTTACTATCAAATTGGATTTTAGATTTCCTTCTCAATAGAGAACAGTCCGTTTGCATTGGTGAGAAAGATTCATGTTCTATTGTCCTCAACACTGGTACGCCTCAGGGCTGTCCATTGTCTCCAACTTTGTTTTCCCTATTCACACATGATTGTCAATCCAATTCTGACCATTCACAATTCGCTAAATATGCAGACGACACCACGGTTACTGGCTTTATTTCAAATGGAGACGAAACTGAATACCGAGCAGAAATTGATTCACTTTCCACCTGGTGTCATGAGAGTAATCTGTTATTGAATGTAGGTAAAACTAAGGAGATGATAATAGATTTCCGTACTAAGCCTCCCCCGCATGTGCTGCTGTCAATTAATGGTAGCGAGGTGGAACTGGTCCATTCATTCAAGTTTCTGGGTACTTACTTGTCAGCTGACCTCAAATGGACTGCCAATGCTACTGATATTCTTAAGTCAGCCAGACAAAGGCTCTACTTCCTTCGTCAACTCAAATCATTTGGAGTCCCTCAATCCATTCTAGTCAATTTTTATCGTGCTATCATTGAATCCGTTTTAACTAGGTCAATCACAGTTTGGTTTGGTCGCGTCAATCAGAAAGAATTGTCAAAGATGGAATCAGTAGTGAGGACGGCAGAGGAAATAATAGGTACAGACCTCCCGTCCCTGCAAAGTATCTACATTGATCGAACTAGAAAACGGACACTAAAAATTATTGACGATCCCAGTCACCCTGCTCGCAGGTACTTTGATTACCTGCAGTCAGGTCGCCGTCTTCGCTCCATTGCGAGCAAGACTTCACATCTTAAAGAGAGTTTTTACCCTTACGCTATCCGTATGTTCAACGGGAATTTATTTAGGTTATTATGTATAGTATTATTATGCCAACGGCGTTCCTCCGACCTATTCTACTCCAGTCTTGTTATTTACATATTATTTCTTTTTAAACTTTTTAAAATAATTACCTTGTATTATACGCTACAATATCTTTTTTACTCGATTCTTTTAAATCTATTATTTTATCATTATGGAGTGTCAAATGATTTTTTGTATATATCATGTTTATAGTTTATACTGGCTGAATAAATAAATACAATACAAAAAATTATTATGATTATAAACTAACTCAAGGGGGAGGGGGGTCAATTATTCAATGATCATGACATTAGTCAGCAAAAAGCATTGATATCGGATCGGAATTAATGGATACTACCCTGTATTTACTTGGATCGGGTCGATAGTATCGTCCACCCCTAAATATCCGTCTTTATAACAATCCAAACTGGAATCCAAACCTGGAGGAGCTGTTGGGTAGGGGTAGCCCATGTTGACAGCAGCAGCCGGAGATGGCGGGTAGAATCCGTTCTGCGGAGGAGGAGGTGCATACGGGTAACCTGGGGGAGCAGGCGTAGCCGGGCCGTACCCGTTCATCATTCCGGGAGACGGGTAGCCATGGTATGAAGCGGCACCATTCTGGGCGGGGGATCCACGGGAAGCTGCAAGTCAGAGCGGAAAGGCGCTTTGTAATGACTTTGGGCAACAAGGTGTGGCAACAAAACGTTGCAATAATGGAAAGTCACAAAGAAAACCATTTGTGGCGAGTTTGAAGAGATGCTGGCCGAGATCGATGGCTCCCCCATTAGGGAATGACATCTTGAAGTGGGCTTGACCCTCCCACCCACCTGCCAAGAAAAGACGTAATTTCATTTGGACACCTTTTTTTGTTTTTTAAACAATACAAGTCAATAGAGTACACCCACCACCCGGCTCAGCTGATACTGTCCCTTTAATATAATTGGCAGCAAACACCGGTTGTTCGATGCTGCAGCCCTTCATTAGATAATAGGGGAACATGGCAGAACCAAGGCAATCCTTCGTATTGCTGGACACAAACACCATCTAAGTCAGGAAGAGCACATGGTAATACATAAGGACTTAGGTCAGAACAATGAAGTAATAACAGAAAATGTGTGAGCAAAGGACTCATATATAATTTAGGAGGAATACCCTGTATGGTGTGAGGTACACGGTGCCCTTCTTGGTCCCCTTCAGTAGGTCTGTTTTGCAGGCGACATCACTGAAGCACAACTCTACATTCTTGCATTCCCTCAATACGCTGGAGACAAATGAGGAAATCAAAGTCAGACTTAAAAATTAAAAATGCACTTGAATAATTTTAGTTCTTTATACAACAAAATTAAACATTTCCTCATTGAACTAAACATCTCCACCGTAAAAAAAGGTGGAGTCACAATTACATGTGCCTTTGCTGTCTTTTAACACTCAAGGTGCCCTGAAAATAGCAATAAGCAAAATGGCCAGGCGTTTCCGGGCCAAAAGAAGATTGCATTTGGCTGCTTGGAGCAGACAGTGGTCGAAACTGCAGTACCCAATTTAGTCGGAGGGTGTTTGAGACCTTATAAAAGCAGATGTTTATCAATGGTGGTACTATTTATTGGGGGTGCATTGACACTAAACATATATGAAGACACTTGCGAAGGCCTAATATAAAACTGTATCTATTCCCAAAAATTGGTTCAGCCGTTTCGGAGCTTATAAGCCACATAAGCACATACACACAAATCAGGTAATTATTGATTTAGATTATAGAGGTTGGATTTAGATGGATCTGCACGCCTACACTTTACCCTTTAACGTTTTCATGGTGTTGGCTACTTCAGCAACATTAAAACAGCAACAACACACACAAGCGTACAAGTTTTGTTTATTTAAACATATAGCGGGAGCAAAATGGAGTGTGGTTGAAGTCTTAATGACAAATGAGTGTATTTTTTTAAAAATCTTCAATTGGCGTGGGCATTGTAAAACACAAGCAAAAAAATAGAGTGGGAACAAAACATTTTAAATGGTAACTGTCGTCAATCAAATCCAACCTCTTTTTAGGAATTGAACAGCACCAATCAAATGTGCCACTTTTATTTTAATGTGCCGTGAGGATCCTCAAAAATGATGCCGGCTTTTGCAAAAGATGAACAACCGATCCAACAGACATAAAAACCCAAATATTTACGATCCACCCAGAATGATAGCTTTTCTTGTTTTTTTTCACATGAAGCCCCACACAAATAAGGCGCCATAACTGAAACGTCTTTGACGATCAGCCCCATTAGCAAAGGACATGTTCCCCACACACTAAACATCATTTATACAGGACTGTCTCAGAAAATTAAAATATTGTGATAAAGTTCTTTATTTTCTGTAATGCAATTAAAAAAACAAAAATGTCATACATTCTGGATTCATTACACATCAACTGAACTATTTCAAGCCTTTTTTTATTTTAATATTGCTGATTTTGGCTTACAGCTGAAAAAACTCAAAAATCCTATCTCTAAACATTAGAATACTTCCTCAGACCAAGTAAAAAAATAATTTTATAACAGCAAAACTAAATCAAACATTTGAAAATGTCCATTGATGCACTCAGTACTTGGTCGGGAATCCTTTTGCACGGATTACTGCATCAATCCGGCGTGGCATGGAGGCAATCAGCCTGTGGCATTGCTGAGGTGTTATTGATGCCCAGGATGCTTCGATAGCGGCCTTCAGCTCATTTGCATTTGTAGGTCTGGTGTCTTTCATCTTCTTCTTAACTATACCCCACAAATTCTCAATGGGGTTCAGGTCAGGGGAATTAGCAGGCCAATCAAGGACAGTAATGCCATGGTCAGTGCACCAGTTACTGGTAGTTTTAGCACTGTGGGCAGGTGCCAGATCATGCTGGAAAATGAAATCCTCATCTCCATAGAGCTTTTCAGCAGATGGAAGCATGTAGTGCTCTAAAATCTCTTGGTACACAGTTGCATTTACTCTGGACTTGATGAAACACAGTGGACCAACACCAGCAGCTGACATGGCTCCCCAAACCATTGCTGACTGTGGGAACTTCACACTGGATTTCAAGCAACTTGGATTTTGCTCCTCTCCAGCCTTTCTCCAGACTCTGGCGCCTTGACTTCCAAATGAAATGCAAAACTTGCTTTCGTCTGAAAAGAGGACTTTGGACCACTCTGCAACTGTCCAGTGCTTCTTCTCCATAGCCCAAGTCAGACGCTTCTTCCGTTGTCTTGAGTTCAGAAGTGGCTTGACCATGGGAATACGGCTATTGTAGCCCATTTCCCGGACACGTCTGTGAACTGTGGCTTTTGATACCTGGACTCCAGCTTCAGCCCACTGTCTTTGAAGCTCCCCCAAATTCTGGAAGCGGCTCTTCTTCACAATTTTGTTAAGGCTGCGGTCATCTCTCTTGGTTGTGCAGCGTTTCCGGCCACATTTTTCCCTTCCAACAGACTTTTTGTGGATATGCTTTGAAACTGCACTCTGTGAACAGCCTGCTCTTTGAGAATTTTCTTTTTGTGTCTTACCCTCCTGATGGAGGGTATCAATGATGGTCCTCTGGACAGCAGTCAGATCAGCAGTCTTCCCCATACTTGTGATTTAGTTTACTGAACCAAGCTGAGTGTTTTTAAGGCTCAGGAAACCCTCGCAAGGTGTTTCAAGTTAATTAGATGATTCAGGTGATTAGTTGAATAGCCTACTTGTATACTTTTTCATGATATTCTAATATTTTGAGATAGGATTTTTGAGTTTTCTTAAGCTGTAAGCCAAATTCAGCAATATTAAAATAATAAAAGGCTTGAAATAGTTCAGTTGATGTGTAATGAATCCAGAATGTATGACATTTTTGTTTTTTTAATTGCATTACAGAAAATAAAGAACTTTATCACAATATTCTAATTTTCTGAGACAGTCCTGTAGAGAGGCTTCAAGTTGACACGTGTTTGGGATCTCGTGACTATTCAGGATGGCAAAATCGGTTATGTAGCGTATTTCTGCGATCTCACAGTGTTCCTAAAATATTTCTGTAAATATACAGAAAAGGCTGATGTACGTGGAAAGTAATTCACACTGAAAAAAACAGTATGTGATTGCAATACCAGTGCTAAGGTAAAGAAATCAAGATGCCCATAGTCAGTGGGCGACGCAGAGTCCCAGTTCAACATTGATGGTGATGCGTGGAAATAAAACATGCACATATACGTTCTTTCATATATCTTTCATTCATAATGAATGGGCATCCTTTTTATTTTTTATTTTATGTTCTATGTTCATTATTTTGCATTTTATTTTTTATTTTATTTTTTGTTAACGGAACATCCATTGCTGCCTGGTCATGCTGGTAGGGAATGACCTCATGTGCGGTCCATTCTCAAGGTTTCCTCATTTTCTCATGCTGAGGTTTTAGAGCTTTTCCCTGCCCTCATGTTGGTTTTAGATCAGGGGATAATGTAATAATAGTCGGTAGATTGTCATAGTCTTTGCTTTCCTTTGAGACTACTTGTGAATAAGGGCTATACAAATAAACATGTCTTGACTTCAATAACTTCAAAGTACAAATTGCATAATGAATATCTCAAGTCCATGACACGGTTTCAAGAGATTTTACATCAAAAGGGAGCCAACGAAAGCATGGTAACATAAGACAAGATGGTGTCATGTGTAATATGTGTTATGTCGATATCGAGGAAGAGACTAACTTCCTGTTTTGAAAGTTAGCTTAGTCAAAAAACAAGAATAGTTTACCGACACCGATCGAAAACGACCGACAAATATGCCGTTCTTATTTAAAAAAAAAACATCTTAAAACCCCATTTTGAACACGCCCCGCGGCACAGGAATAGCTAATATGCGCTAATGCTAAACTAGGCCACTAAGCTTGATGTGGATTGGAAACTAACAAGCATGTTTTCCACTGAAATACCACAGCAAAAATTAAAAGGAAATCCTTACCTTTCCCCGTTGTTTATTAACACTCCGCCATTTTGAGAGTGATTTCTGTTCAAAGCCATGTTAGCAGAATGACGCACTGAGTTCTGTTAGAGAGAGTTTGTTTGTGCTCGACTGACAAGAAACGTCAGTCGCGTGACGTCACCAAAACCAGCAGGACTTTGGTAACTTCCGGTCAAAATGTCGACATTGTGTGAGTTGACGCCCCCTGTTAGCGGCGACGCGTGTCTTAAATCAGCTGGGAAATACACTCAAAACAATAATACATCATCCACTTAAATGACATACTTACTACTAGTTAAAGTAGATATAACAAAATTGTGAATATGCTTAATTGCTGTTAAAATTGTCGAGAAAAAATTGTTCAAACCTCACATTGTTTATTTGCTGTTAATAATGTCAATAAAATTGTTCAAACAAAAAAAAATTGAATAACCTGAATAAACAGAAATAAGTGCACAATGATTAACATTTTGTATGCTATTCGTTTTTAAAATGTATTTAAATATGAATTGAATTCAAAAATAGTCTCCAGAACAAAGAAGGAAAATGAATGTTCGTTTTTTATAGCACATTTCAATTTATTTAGTTAACTGTATATAATATTTTGAGTTTCAAGTCAAGTTAAACAATCATTCATTTTTTTATAAAATTCAGAATTTAATGTTTGAAAGTGCTGTCTGGAACTTGAAACTTTCCAACTCTCTGGCTCAAAGTCATGATCGCAGCTCATTCATCAATTATTTGCATTTCTTACACACGCTCAAAAAAACTTCTTTTTCATCTTTTTTTGGTGTTTGTGTTGGCGTCTAGACTGTATTTGAAACAATCCTTTTCTTACTTTACCATTTTATGGCCACACTAACAAAAAAAACTGATGATGAGCATAAAGTCGCTTTCCTAACCCTGCCCCCATTCCCCCCTCTCTACCCCCATTTCCTTCTCCCTAATATTTTGCACGTTCAAGAACGGCGTTGCTATAGGTAAGGAAAAAGCAGACTGGTGCAGTGAGAATTTTTTTATAAAGGCTCTTTGAACTCAGTTGGACAATTTTAGCACATACTTAATAGAGAAAACATTTTACCTTTAATTTTTTAAAGACACCTCAAACACCGCACCCCACCTCTGAAGATAAATTATTGTTTTTTTAACAGCCCAAATATTTAACTTTAAAAGCATTTTTTTATAAAGCGTTTTTATAAAGTATTAATGTATGTGTTATTGTTTTATTATCATTTGTTGTGATGAATGAAATTTAAAAAATGCATTCTTTAGTTTGTACAGCTAAATCAATCAAATAAATTGGTAAAAAAATTCAAGTTATATAAAAAAAAAAAACAGGACGATATCAACTGAATGTTCGGTGCCCAGACCGCGATAAAGACGTACTCCCCAGGTAAAACATCCCAAGAAATAAATGAATTACTTATCAAATTGCATAAGGTCCCTTTGCTCACATGGTTAGTGCATTGCCAGGATTGTATTTATTTGGTTATTTCTATTTATTTCAAATTTTGTTTATTTTATTTTAACCATTGTGTGTAAGTGGTGATCCGGGTCGTAGGGTTTGGAAAAAGAGAGGATTTAATTATCTTATCACCACTGAATGTTTTTATACAGCACTTTCGTTGCCTGAAAATTGATTTACGTATACATTTTGATTCGATGTCTTTTATTTTTTGGCATTGAATAGCGAAGAGCTGGGTGACATAATCATATTTTATGTTTGTCGCACCCGCACATAAAATGGGATAACGTCACCCAACTCTGGCAGTCTTGTGACCAATTAAAGCTAATTGGACTCTCACGTGAATCTTACCTGCCTGGTTCAGCTAGAGAATGACCTAGTTAGAAGTAGGCAAGCCCCCTCCCAAAAATATTAAAGCTACAAAGAGATGAATTGTAATTATGTGACATTTATTTTGATTTTGATTGTTTTGTACTTTAACATCCACCACCGTCTGTGTACCCCAAAAGTCTCTACACTATCCCAGAGGCAAAATCTTGCCTTGCCCAGAGTCCGCTGCTCTCAAAGGGGAATCAAAGCTGTATTTGGAACGGATATCAGTAACATTCGTGTCAAAGGTGAGACAAATTGTGTACCAGAAAAATGTTATAACGGATTGACTTCCAAATTGTGTCTGCTTTGCTGTTATGTCAGACAAATCCGGGGGTATGTTCCCAGTCTCTCAATCAGGGAGATTGTGTGGAGTCAAAATAGGGAGACACAACAACCGTAGTCTCATTTTCTTCAGCACCTATGACAGCTGTTATGCTCAGTTGAAGGTTCCATTCTATGCTTTTTTTTTTGCATGGTGCAATTCACTACACTCCTGAATAGAAATCCTCATTGTTTCCATGATATTCTAACCACATTTGATGAGTTTGAACCCTCAGGAAGGTGAAGTGCTCATCCCTCTCCAAGTCCAACCTGCAGGTGATGACAGATGGCTGAGGGTAAACATCAGCTGTCCCCTGATGAGAAAATCGAGGGAGAGGATCCTAACAAGTGAGTGGAGATCAGGAGACTGAGGATTGAATGTGGGTCATGACACAAACTATCTCAAGTCTGTAAAACTTTGCAACCCTGTCCTTCTGCAACACAAAAATCATGAAGGATTACATTTCAAAAGTAAAAATCCTAATTTACAGTTTAATAATTTACAAAAATGGGGGTTTTATTCAAAATATTCCAGGCACAAATGAAGTAGAAAACAAAGCTGTTTGGAGTGTGAAGTCCAACATGGCTGACAAAAGGGTAGGCTGTGACAAAAACGGCTCAGGGCCATTTCCCATCTGCCAACTAAAAACAACACTTTGGAACAAAGCAGAAACTATAGAAATACCAAATTAATGGCTCTGTCAATAAGTCAAACGACTAATCACAAAGTGAATTAACTACGACTAAACAAGTGAAGGGATTATAAATGAAATAATAAAATAGTTTATAAATGAATTTATACAACCACGACCACGCAGTGGCACATTTTCTTATTACAACAGTCTTGATGTATTCCAGAATCCCATAGAAAGTGTGCTATCCACAAAGATCTCCGAGTCAAATGTGGTCCACCAAGAACGTCACCGGATTCATGTGCCCGTCTTGGGTGCTGCTTCAACTCTACAGATTCAACGTGTTACTACAGACTCAATTGTAAGTAGGGTTCTGATAGCTTAAAATCACTATTTTATAAATGATACTATGAGTGTGATTGCAGCAGCACGGCGATGGGTGGTTAGCATGCGGCCCCACGGTGCGGAGGTTCAAGGTTCAAGTCCAGCAACTCAGCCTCCCTGTGTGGAGTTTGCATGTTGCGTGGGTTTTCCTCCGGGCACTCCGGTTTCCTCCCAAATTCCCCCCAAAAAACATGCATGTCAGGTTAATTGGTCGGTCCAAATTGTCCCTAGGCGTGAATGAGCGAGTGAGTTGTCTCTATGTGCCCTGCGACTGGCTGGCAACCAGTTCAGGGTGTCCCCTGCCCACTGCCTGAAGATGGCTGGGATGGGCTGCAGCACCCCTGCGACCTTACTGAGGATAAGCGGTGCAGATATTGGATGGATGGAGTGTGATTGCATGATATGACCATCTCTCTGCTGTGGTAAACCAAAAAACTCGCAAAGGCTTGTGCGATTTGGTCAGTTTGAGTCTCTAGTCTTTATAGGATCCTAGGACTATTCTCTTTTTCATTGCACTACAAGATACAACACTATTTGGTGGTCCATCATAGTATTGTTTCTATGACATGTTTTAATTCAAATTGTTATCAGTATTTTATACTTGTGTGTGTGTGGTCGACCCCGCCTCCCCAGCCTGTTCCTTGGATGGACACGTTGTGTTCACTGTAGAAACTTCGGGGACAGTCTCGACGCAGTTCCCGAGAAGGATTGCGGTCAGGGATCGGCCCGGTTGCGTCCCCTTCATCCAGACCCCAGACACCGCCGTATTCAAGATACCTCTCACGGATTGCGGAGTGAAAGCAAAGGTTGCGCATTACCGACCTCTCAATCCGTCGCCAAAGTGGATTGGAAATTTTTCTGCAACTTTAGCAAATGTTTTAGTTTGTGACTCCTCCCCCCTTAGGTGAACGCAGATGTCGTCATTTACGAGTTGGAGGTGGAGGTGCTGCCAGATCCGAGCGTCGCAAACAAGTCTTTGTTCAGGTAATGTCTATCACACATTTAGCAATTGGCATCCACATCTTGATCTAGTGATAACTGTGCCATGTATTCTTTTTCAAAGTCTACGTGTCAGTTGTGAATATGATGCCAACCATGCGGTCATCCCAATCTCCCTCAACAAGATCACCAACCCACCGCCTGTGGTTGCCATGGGAACCATCAAAGTGGCGATGAGAATCGCCACAGGTAATCTGTGCCATCAAAGTTAAAGCTTGAACTGGAGTTAAAGGGACAGTGTGTATTATATGACCACTAGATGTCACTCTATAGTGTAGTGTAACTGAAAAAGAAAGCTAGAAAGCACAGGGAAGAATACCCACTACGGACACTCAAAGTGATCAAGTTCCACCAAATGTCTTCCTTTTTTTTTTTTAACCCTTCACATGTTTTAGTTTTTTTTCTTTGGGCTACCTGTGGCAGCAAGATGGCAGAATATTGTCTGTTCATTTTAGGTGAGGTTTCTCATGTACAATAAAGGCAGATTTCTCGACTTACAAGTATTTCGAACAATTACTGTTTATATAGTTCTTCATGTATTTTGGGATTCTCCTCAGTATTTTTTTTAAATAAGTGATTTTTTTTCT
This sequence comes from Urocampus carinirostris, assembly GCF_059441175.1. Lineage (NCBI taxonomy): Eukaryota > Metazoa > Chordata > Actinopteri > Syngnathiformes > Syngnathidae > Urocampus > Urocampus carinirostris. The sequence goes on along the minus strand of NC_142349.1, from coordinate 10,271,401 downwards.
TACCACCGGGAAGTGCTAAACGATACACAAAAGCAAGTTTCGACTTATCACTGGGGAGGTATATCTTTTAAAGGAACCGTAAGTTAACTTAATTAAGTTTCGTTTATTTGAAAAGGGACAAGTATGCTCCATAAACTCATGCCGCATACTATAACATTTTAGGCAAAGCTCAATGTCTGTCCCCACTCTTAGGGAGTATAGTCTGCGCCGCAATTATGAAATTCACAATTGATTTTTGCAATCCGGAGATGGAATAAGAGCTTGCTCTGTCCACTCCACGCATCGGCCCGGTATTGCAGTACCTCCGGGAACGGTGCATTCGCAATGATCGCAGCAAGGCTTTAAGGCTAGGACCTTAGCTTGGCCTTTTGGCTGAGAGTAAGAGTCCCGGCTCCTTGGCTTTGTAGCGTATTATGAGCTGTCCGATAACGGATAATGGATAATTAATAAAGAAAATAGAACAATAACCCTTAAAAAATTCCCCCCAGAAGGGTTTTTACATAAAAAACATACATAAAATACACAATAAGATGAGATGATCCTTTATTTGTCCCAAGATGGGGACATTTGTTTTGTTATAGCTGTAAGATAATGAATAACAGCTAAAGGTATCAACAGTACAAACAAGTATTCAGAAAAATGAAGAGCAGAATATTTCCAATGGCAGGTGTGCAAAATAGTTAGTGGTCAGTAATGTGCAAATATGAAAAATCATGGAGGGTATGCATTCTATCGCGAGGACTGCTTATTATATAGTCTGATGGCTGCAGGAGGGAAGGACCTGTGGAACCGCTCCTTCACACACTTTGGGTGAAGCAGCCTGTCACTGAAGCTCGCTCTCAGTATTGTAAACCAGCACAATTGCAGAAGCTACAGGTGGTCACATGTCTGACCTCTGATTAAAAAGTGTTTAATTTTATGTTTAAAAAGAAACCATTGACTTTGACTACACTAAATCATTTGTGGTATTTGTTATACCTGAGACATCATTGTTGAGGACATTTGTTCCTCTGTGTAGACGCATCCTTCACATGCTTCTTTTCGGAGGACGAGCTACCGCTGACATTGCCGCTGCGTGACACGGTTTATGTGGAAATCGCAGTCGGCCAACCATCGCCAGACCCCTCCCTTTCCCTAAACGTGAGGGACTGCTTTGCCTACCCGGCTTCTCGACAATCTGTGTGGACTCTTCTTCATAACGGGTAAGGGTTTAATGACCTATTCGTACTGGGAATGGATAGGTTGCATTGGAACCGTTTGTTTCATTTCCTCCACTTGGACAGATGTCCAAATCTCCCGAATGACCCTGTAAGTTCTGTGCCTGTGGACATGCAGGGTCAAACCTATTCCCGATCCCAAATCAGGAGATTTGATGTCAAGACGTTTGCCTTCTTTAATAGAGGCCAGCCAAGTGTGGAGGAAGTAAGCCTTTGAAAACATTTTTTTTAAGCAATGCGAATCTTATCGTTTTATGTTGCGATTTATTAGATCTCCTTCTATTGTTGGGTGGAACTCTGCATAGAAGAAATGGACTGTGCACAACGCTGCACTGTATGTAAGTACTTTAGTTTAAGCTTCCATTTAGCTTTTTGCTGTCTACTGAAAAATACTTCAGTTCTTTGGAGCTCAGGTGACGACCAGTCATGGTTCACCTGTTTTTTTTCTTGTCTTTTTTAAAGCAAAGACATGATTGGTCCTTAAAGGAGAAGCGTTTTACGTAACACTGCTGTCTAATTAAAAACAATCTAGGTTTCAATGATATTATGCCAAATAAAACAAAACCTTAGGAGAACAGTTCCCTTGAAGATTTTATTCCAATGAAATTAAATAAAAACAACACATTCTCGGCCTGTTGAAACAGTTTACCGAAAAGCATCGGAAAACGGGTTGGGGAGTATATCATAATAAATAGATGTGGTTTGAAATGAGTCTTTTGATTGTAGTTGTAGTTGAAGTTTACCAAATGACCTTATTTTCAAATGTGGACTGACAGGCGGGCTCAGTGGAATTTGTAGTCCGACAATACTGCACCCAGAAATCGGATCACTCGAAAAAAGCAACGATTGCATGAGGACCGGGCAAGACATCAAATAAGCATAACCAGATGCAAAAACTTCTTTCAAAGAGACAACCAAAAGTAAATGTGTCACTCAAATAAGATAACCAAAGTGTATTAACTAAAATTAAATGAATGTGATGATTAAAATAATGTGATGTTTAAATGATAAAACAGAAAAAAACTGCAAAACTCAGAATTACAACTATGTGTGCAGTGACATATAAAAAATATTCCAACAGTCCTAATCTTAGCACATTTGATGTATTCGTCAACTAACTGTAGACGGTCGGATTCTGATGCCTGATTTATTCCACAAACCCAATGATAATCACAATCCCATGTTTAGACAATGCATATGAGATATTTTATAGACATTTCTAGGGTAGTTGGGGTTGAGTTCCACTTCGATACTTAGATTACCACCAGTTGTTATTTTGGTTGTATTCGCCAACAGTGTAAAATGAATGTCAAATAATGAGGCCTAATACAGTATTTTTAATACGATTGTGAATTATCATAGTCTGCACTTATATCATTCTCACGCTGATGTAGCATCTGAAGGTGAGAGACGCAGAAGAGAAGCTTCATCATCTAAAGCGTACATCAGCCGGCTGGTCTCCTTAGGCCCTTTGCTTCTGCTTCAGAATCGCACAAAAGATGAGGAAAACCCATGCGTTCGGCAGAACCCTGGTAGGTTACACTCACGCCATTAGTAGTCATCGTAACCAGATCTCTGGTCAATAATCCTGTCTCTTCCTCAGTATACAAAAACATGGTATTCGTTCTCTCTGGCATCGGGGCGGCGACAACCTTGCTGTTGTTGGCTGCGGTGGCAATATTGTGTGTGGACAACTCAAAATGCCATGAGCAAGAGGCAACGCAAATTTGAGGTTGAAGATGTAATATAATAAAACTTTCACTTAATCCTCAAGAAAATACGTTTTATCTTCTCATTGTGTCTGTTTACTATTGAAACTTTCGTAAACAGCTGAAATTATAAGATAAACTGAGATTTTATGAATGGAAAAAATACAAAATCAACAGGGATTTGAGCATAGTGGATATCACCCCCACAGCCATGATGTAGGATTAAGTTTTTAACCACAAAGCACAATGTATAAACAGAACTTAAAAACATAGTTGGGTGGTCGAAGGGGCATTTCCTGTGGTGTGTCCTGGGCAAATACAGCCTGGTGGCACCCATCCCTCCCCAGGCCAACACATTTTCCCACCCGGTCTCGATCATTCGCCTGCAAAGCGAATGTGCTAACCACTGCACTACGAAAACTGAATTCATATTTCTAGACTATAACCTTGAGTGAAAAACGTTTTGCGCCAGATATACCACATGGATTAAAAATGAGGTTGGGTAACTGGGCCCAAGCTAAGGATGTTTTTCTCTTTACGATATGATATTGTCAACCCATGTGGCTATTCTGACATTTGTTCAATATTTCCTCAATTTTTTTGTGTGAAAAAAGGCAACTATTATGGGTTGCTGGGTGGGGAAAAATGGGTGTAATTTTTTTGACATGCAATTTTTCTATAAACTGCACACCTTTTTCATGGCCAGGTTATTAGATCTTGAGTAATGTTTTTTGATACAAATCTCTCCCCATGTGGGTGTTGAGTAAAAATGACAGTAATATGTAGCTTAAATTTTCAGTTGCAAGAAGTTCTTCCAATAACAATCTACCACTGGGAAACGCTACCTTAATTTTTTTGCATGTCCCATAATAAATGTCCATAATTGATTGTTAATCCTTGCATGGCAAGGTGTAGTGTGCACCTGTCCTCTTGGGTGCGACTTGTAGGAGGCAATGTTGCTTCATAAGACAGTGCCGTACAAACTAACACCAGTCTCAGTTAATTACAAGGGAATAAAAATACAATGGCAAAGCGAAGCCACCAGACAGCAGTGTCGGCGTTATTCTTTTAGCACTATTGAGAAACATGGCAATAATTTCAAGCTTTTACAGGCACTTCAACTAAAATGAAAGCACTTTTTATTCCTTAACACAAATTTAAAATTCAAGCATTTAATGATTTCAAACAACCCTCTATGCAGAACTTTGAACGAGCTTTAGAAATACATTTTGATTAGTTGCATGACTGCTTGGTGGAGGTCAAAATGTGTTTCAGATTGTTCCAATTGAATCGGCCATATTTGTTTACATTGACTTGAAACACTTGGTCAGAAATGTGAGCGTGCCAAGGAATTTCCCAACTTCCTTGAATGCAGCATAAACACATGATTTTTACTTGAGCAAATCCAGTGAAAAAAGGCATCTTTTGCTGTCAACACAAAAACAATTGGAGGTTTTGTTACGCACAATGTGTTTTGGTGTTGGGAGCACACAAATCAGGTCAGGCTTCAACGTTAAATCTAGAATAGGTGGCAAATAAGAGTCCTTAAAATTATTTTTAGACTCTAATTTTATTGATGTGTGTTGGAGAACATTCAAGTTGAATGGCACATTTCTGGTAGGACTTTTCAAATCTTGGCATGAACAATATTTCTCTAGCAATTTGAGAGCATTGCTGTGTTTCTCCCCCATGGTCAGTGTCACAATTTTCATTTAAAGACAAATGTGAAATATTGGGTAAAAAAAAAAATTACCCAATATTTGGTTTAATCAGGTTAAAAGATGTCGAGTGAACATTTCATAATCGGGCCAATCAAAGTTTAAGTATATTGTACTGCTATCAACTAAATGAAAATTCAGTAAGGTTCTACTTAATTGTCAGACTTAATACTGCATTTGTTACTTCATGATAGAAATGTAATCAAACTGAGTGTCAGGAATGTAAAATTGTCAAACATTTTTAGAATACACTCCTAATAAACATTCATCATCAATAGGACGAGATTTGTTTATGGAATAGACAAAAAGTCAAATTATTATACATGATGGAAGCTTTCAGAGAAGTTTTCACAAAAGACAACTTTGTAAGAGTTACCGTTGATGACAATATATTGAATTCATCACTGACCAAAAATGAATTACCCGATGTGCCTTAGATGCAGTACAAAAGCACAGATGCTTATATGAGCTACATTTAATCTCCGTTGAAAACAACCATTGAAGTACAATTATTGCTTTAATACGGTCTGAATTTTCTTTGTGCCCTTAAGAGCGCTATCCTCTGTTTGTCCTCCTCAAACTTTTTCCTGAGTTGAGCAATATCTGAAACAAACAAAAAAACATCACATTTTTAGAAAAGACAACCAAAAATGTCATGCTTTGAAGGTACATTGTGCAATATTTGACCACTAAATGGCACTGTATTGTCCAATTCAAAAGAAAAGCAGTGACAAATGAGATCAGCGTAGCAGCAAGATGCCAGACAAACGAGGCGACGACGACTAAGTATGGCTTCTACAATGTAAAATAAATACAAATTTCTCGACCTATGAATATTTAGAAAAATTAACATTGGTATGATACTTTGTGTATTTTTGCCTATTAAATGTAATTGATGTAAATGGTCTGCATTTATATAGTGCTTATCAAGTCAATGAAGACCTCCCAAAGGGCTTTACAATGTGCTTCAGACTTTTCCCTTTTACACACTAACTAACCGTTAGTTGCCTAGCATGGCTGATGCTGCTATCGGGGGCAGTAGGGATTCAGTGTCTTGCCCAAGGACACTTCGACATATGACACAGAGGAGTCAGAAATCGAACCTGCGATCTCTTGATCCCAAGACGTGCACTCTACCTCCTGAGCTAACGCCTATTATTCAAATTTTTTTACTGAATGAAGGTTTTCTGTCCCACTAAGAGGGGCACACACACTGTCCCTTTCAAAAGACACCACTTACGCAGTTTTTGATTATTCTTATGCTGCCAAGAGTAGAAGTTTAAGAGCTCTTTCCTCTTCGTCTTCTTCATCTCCTTCTCTAAGGTTCTTTGGTCGGCAGCCTCGCTGCGGGGACGCGCCTTGTTGCCTCTGGTGACTTTCACCCACCCCTCTTCATCCTCTTTTTGCTGTTCCTCCTCCTGCTTGCGACGCTCCTCTCCCTAGTCAAAAATAAAAATGTTCAGTTCATGAAATGCGTTCGATGTGCATAAAAGAATAGTACTTACTTCTTTCATCTTGTCAAAGTTCTTCATAAACTCATCAACTACATTTTGCAGTTTGTCTGGCTTAACAAAGGAGTCTTTGAACTCTTGGATCCATTCTACAAATCAGGCAAACATTCTAACAATTAGAAAAAAACTTCCTGGATTTATTCATGCTAAAACGTAACTTACTTTTTACACCAGTCTTAACTGTACGCTCTGTTGAACACACCACCAAAGGAACATTGCATGGGTGTGACTTTGCTGCTGCAATACTGGAAGCCTTTTTGAACACGACATAACCAACTTTGAAACCCTGAAGAAGACAAAATAGTGCAAATGAGGATATTTACAATATAGAAAGCAAATTATTGGAATAAAGCAATGTTAAATCTACCTGTTTTTCAGGCAGTTTGAAGAATCTGGACAGGGTTGGCCCAGAGTGGCGTAATGTTCCTGGTTGGTCCCCCAACTCCACAGAATTAACAGTGCCAAACTGCGAGAACAATTCCTGGATGGCATCCTTAATGATGTACACACATGTGGAAGTGAAACATTTCATATTTACCTTATTTTCATTAGAAAACATTTCTTAACATCACCCACTTCCCGAATGTACTTGCTCTGCATTATATATAGTAACTGTTCCTAGATGACAGCCAGTAGGTATTTAAAAAAACATTTATATTTATACACAAACACCTTGGGCAAAACACTGAATCCCTAATGCCCCCAATAAGCAAGGAGGCGCCATGCATGGTTGACTGCCTATAGGTGTGTGTGTATGGGTAAGTGTGAAGCACATTGCTTTGGGAGGTTTTCATTGACTTGAAAAGCGCATATAATTGCAGACCATTTACCATTTATCTCCAGGTATGTAGCCAATGGTTTAAGAAAAACCTCATTTATCGCATCCAAGCATTAGAACCCGCATTTTGCAAAACGTTTTGCTGGTTTCCAACACAAGTCATAATCTTGCACATTTTGTAAAAAGGCTGGAAAAAATGCCTCAAAAGGGACAGTACTGTATATATTATTTTGTGCCTCTTAGTGGTCAAATGTTAATTCATTTAAAAGGATAATAAGCAAAAATATATTAACTATAAATTAAACGGCATGAGTTAAATAGTCATTTGTCACTTTGAGTCTCTGTAGTTTTCATTTTTTCTTGTGGTTCTTAGCACTCGTTTTTGGTTAAAACACACCAGGGGTCTAATACTCATTTAGCTTGGGGACCTCATGGTAGAATTAAACATTAACAGGGGGGGGGGGAAAGACTAGTAAATTATTGGCATAGAAATTGTGCCTTGGCTGGAGGGTTGGGGGTCTTTTCTGAGGCTCACAATTTTGATTCGGGGAGGTAAGATTTAATTAAAAAAACAATTCAAGTTTTTCCCCCTCAATATCTTTAATCTCTTGTAGTGTTTAACAACCATGTATTTAAAAAAAGCCAAATAATTGGATTGATTTCTTCTACAGTATGTTTAAAAGGTGTGGTGTGTAGTTTGAGGTGTCCTTAAAAAGTTTGAAATTAAATATTTTCTCCATTGATTATGTGTTAACAGTGCCCAATGAGCTCAAAGAGCCTCGATATTTTTTCTACTTTTATCTTTTATCATCGGGGTTCCAGCCACGAAGCGAGTTAGGCAGGATTTTTCATGCGTCTGCTGGTTATTTTCAATTATTCAGGGATGAAAATGGTGAAATTAAGAAAAGGACTGATTCCAATACAGTCCAAATAATAAGCCAAACTCCAAAAAGAGGCGTTTATTCAAGCACTCCCAAGAGACACACGTACGAGCACGCAGCAGGCAGGTAATGATTTCAGCCAGAAGATGGTGTAAGAAAGTAGAACATTTTTGAAGTTACGGACACCACCTTTAAACTCATACAGACAGGAAAGTGAGAAAAATACCATTCAACTACAAAACTAAAAACAATTGATTTAATGACTTAAAAGTCTGCTTCTTTCTTTTAGGAAAATGTTAACCTAAACATGGGAACTTCACTTTTAGATTTCATATGACTTTTATTTAGAGTAAAATAACATCAGGATGGGTTGCCTCAATGTTCTCTGGTTGATGAAAAAGAGTAAGCAAATACAATTACAGAGGGTGCTTTGCAAGTGTAGTCTGGCTTTGGCAAAATGTTTAAAATTGCAAGACGCAACCCAGCTTATTTTTCTCCTGGACTTCTCTTGGGGGCGACATAAAATGATGTGGCAGGACACTTTTGCCCCCCGGCCGATAAATTTAATACATACATATATGTTCAAATAATAGTGTCCCTCTAAGGCGAAAGCTGTAATACCGATCGCTTGTTATGATATCAGACACAGTTATTTCAATATTAAAAAAACTCAAAGTTTTATACCGTTACCATTCATATCATGTGTATAGAGCTTACCTGTGAGCAGTATGGTGGTATATTAAGGACAAATAAGGTCCTGTTACGCGGTCTGTGTGCATTCTCTTCTGCCCGAACTTTGTGCTCTTTCACAAACAATTGGTGTCCGGATTCTGTGTTTGACTCAAACTTCAAGGGCAGTACTGCAAACAAACATAAAGAAGGAGAGGCAGAACACAATCGTCAAACATAGTCGGTATAGTTCCACCAGAGAATCCGGGTACATAGATTATTTTCCAAACATTTGAGATAATAAATGACAAAGATATTTTCATGTAATTGGGGAAAGAACCCAGAAAATAAAATATAATAGTATTTCTTAATTACCAGTGAATCCCTCAGGAATAACACGAGCCGTGTTGTTAACATGGTTTCGCTCGGACGGAGCCATCTTGAAATTGTTTTGACCTCTTACACCGGAAGTAAAAAATCATAGACTTTTTGATTTCAGAAATAAGAATTAAGTTTTCAAATTCATGGATTCATACAGGTTCACGTATACGTTTACCCCGCATTGTAAACGTCCTTTTAGAATTGCGTACGCTATATGAGAATTTTTGTACTGAGAAAAATATACGTTTTTTAAACTTGTTTAAGTCAGAACGATGGATCTCGTTTTGGCCAAGCCGAGCATTGTCCCTCGTAGCGGGAGCGCGCACAACTTCTTATCTCACTATTTTTTTGGTTTGAACAAATTTATTGACACTAAAAACAGAAAACAATCATGACAATCTCAACAGCAATTAAGCACATTCACAATATTATATTCCAATATTACGTTTTTAACAGCAAACACAAAGTGAGGTTTGAACAAACCTATTAAGGAAAGTAAAATAGCGAAAATGTCACTAAAACTATTTCGTCTCTCATTTGTGGGAATGTAATAGAACGGTAATGCACATTTGAGCAAGGAGCGTGTTCATACCGGTCAACCTCCACGGCTCCATTCCCTTACAAACTGTCGTATTTTCCCTTACAAAATACAAAAAAAAATCTTCAAACATGTTTATTTATTTAGTTTAACATGTTATATTGTACATGTGTTTCGTTGAATCATTCTGTACATATTCTTAATTAAAAAAAAAAAATCCGGAACAATTGTTATCAGTGTAACTGAAATATCCATTAATAACATTTTAAATTTACATTTGTAAATAAATATGTTTTCGGGAGGAAAAAATTAGTTAGCATTCCTATTTTGTAAACCAAACGACAATATCAACTATTGACGGTTGTATTTTAAATTTCAAACGGACTATTTAACAGGGACAGAAAATACAAACCTTTGCAGCCTTGACCTTGTTTTAATAAGCTTATTATATAGAATACGATCGGTATTGTCGGAAGCGCAGCAGAATGCGCGTTCACGCGCGGGGAGGGGGGGGATTTTGCAGGGGAGTCGAAATTAGGGACTACAGCGGCAGACGCATGCGCACAGTAGCATCAAACGCTCGCTTCGTTTGCAACGAAAGAAAACGATAGAGATAGAGGCTACCGCGGCGAACTCAGTTGACTTGATTGATTTGCCGTTTCGTGATAGTCGATGTATACCGGATGGTACCCATAATTGACAAATTGGCGTTTTTCCGTACAGATCTCTTGTACGTCGTACACGGCTTAAAATGCATTATAAACGTACTTTGTACAGCAAAAACATACAGGTTGACAGGTATGAGTGTTCATTTAGCCTTTTCTTTCCAAAAGGATTGTCTATTGAAAATATGTGCTCTACGATAAAAGCTTTGCTAACCCAGGGTCCCCCTATCTAACACTCCCTGCGAAGGTCACAAATCCATGAGATTCTCTTTAGTTAGTCATGATGGGCCCATCTACTCACAGTGAGCATTTTGATGGATCCAACCAAACCCGTTTGAAAAGGGGGACAGGACGCTCATTTCTGGTCACACAAAACCTCACAAGCAATAATAATAATGTTGATAAATCATGGGAAAAAATGTTCAAACTGGCCAAGCATTTTTGTTTAAATTATTTCATTCAATTAAAAGGGACATTTTATTAAGATATAAATGGACTTCCAGTGGAAGCTGTGAACATCTTTGTCAAGAGACTGCAAACACTAAGCCATCAAATTTAGGGTTACCTTAAGACATTACAAACTAATCAGGCTGTTAAAACGTGTTAATCAGTGAAAATGTGCAAAGGCGGAGATTTTGCCTGGATAGAGGTGATATGTTACCATCAATATCAAGCAATCTTTTTGTCCCCCACATTATGTGATCACTTAAAAAAACAATTGTTCTTGGGGTCACAAAAATATTTCTTCTTCCAAGCGGACGTGGCAAAAAATCTTCTAGAAGCACTGCCCGACACGAATCACCCAAAACAGAATTGACATAATCTAGAGACCTCCAAAAAATAAAAAAACATCAAGAAAAAAAACTGAACAACACATCTTCAACAAAGTTCTTTTTAATGACATTTAAAGGACAATAACCGACTTATTGTTTTCTAGTCAAATCAAAAGATGTCATTTACAGTATAAAACAATGAGTAACATACTGGAAGAAACAACAAATGAAAGCGGATGAAGCATCAAAATGGACGCCACTCAAAAACAATCCTCAAAAACAGAAAGGAGAACAAATCTTGATGAAACTGTTGACTTGGACCATCTCTCTGATAAATGTATTCAGCTATTTAAAATTCTTCATCAGGTGATCAGTAAGGGAAAGCAATCCATCAGTCTCGTGTAGTAAAATAGTCGTTTATTTTCTGTTGTGCCTTTATTATTTAGACGCAGCTCAAAAACATAAAACAATGTACTGAAAACAACTTTAAGTGTGCATTAAACACAATGGCGATCACTTGTAGATTGACAAGCACTAGAAAACATGATCCGTGGGCTTGGGGGGAGGATTGATTTGTTTGTTTAAGGTTCCGTCTTGGGAAGAACATGAACCACATAGCACACCGATGAAAAATCGGATGCTTCCTCTAACTTTGAATACCAGTAGTTATTGAATGTGCAGTTTGTAAAACAGACATGCCTAAATCTGGTGTAGCTGCTGTCCAGATGAAAGCCATTGAAGAAGATGCATTAATGTTACATGACGGACAAGCGACAACCTAAATTTTGATACGGAAGGCAGTGGCCTGTGAGGTGGGGGACTCTGTGGTTGAGGAGGACTGTGCGGTGGACTTAAAGAGAGCTTTCAGGATAGTCTGGGGGTCCACTTCAGGGGTGGGCTGGGAAGTTCGCTGGCTTGCAGAGCGTGACAAGGATGGAGGGAGGCCATCTTTCTTAGCCGCAATGCCTGCACCTGGTGTGTCACTGAGCCGCCTGGAAGTGCAAGGAACAGAATCTCATCTGGCTTTTTCTAAACGTATTGCTTAGGTATATACAACATTTTTGCCATTCAAAATTACCTATGCCGTCTATACTGACACATATTCAACCCCAAAGACATATTTGATGGTATATGAAAGTCAGCGGCTTACAGTGTGACTGGCACATTGAAAAATAGAACCATTCACTTACAATAGAATGGGTTGATCAGAAGTGATGACACTCCCCTGAATATGGATGTTACATTTCATGGGCTGACCTGTGAGGAGGACAAAGAAAACAAAAAAAATATTTGTGTACATATATTCACTCCCATGAATTCACACCAAACACCCAATCCCTAAATAAGCTTGATAAGATAAACATTTGCATTCCTCAAGCAATGCCTGAGATATCAACTTCACATGTTTGTTTGCTACGAAGAGTTTAACACCCACCATCAAGGCATCGGTTATTGTACTTCCTGTATGCGCTCACAGCATCCTCTTTGCGGACAAACACGACTTCGGCGACGCCCACTTTTACCAGGCGTGCCCGCTTCAAGGCACCGCACACGCAAAACAGCTCCTGTCAGCACAATACGCCAAAACACAACGTATAATAACAGGTGAAACAATCAGACCATTTTCAAAGGTAATAAACCAAGCACTCAAATTACGACTTGGACATTTCAAGTGAGATAGCCGAAATACCCAGTCATGTTCACTCTGAAGGATTAATAAACCTCTAAAAGAAGACATTTTACTTGGCCCTGGTTGACTCATTTGATTAAATGAAATGGAGGGTATTCGATAAACAAGTTGTCATGATGAAAAGCTAACTTAAGAGAACTAGATAAATAGGAATTGAGTCACTCCAACCACATGTGTAAAAGCAGCTTGTGATTTACTCACCACTATGTCTTCCTCAGTCACTCGGGGATGCAAGTTATTTACTGTTATTTTCGTTCCTTCCAAAGGGCTGTAAATAGGCTAGACAGAGATGAACAAAAAGTAAAAAAAAAACTAGTCACTAGTGTCACAGGGAAATACACATTCTTGTATGAAAAAAAAACCAACTACAATTTTGACATTTGGTCAATTAAACTGGTTGCAATGTTATAAAATGGGCCATTTCAAATTGTACTATAATTTTAATGCATACAAAGAACATTTCAATACAACTTACAAAATGGAAAAGCAAGACAGTTGAAATGGTTGCAAGCATTTAATGTTTTGTGTGAAAGCGTTTTGGGGGAACATTAATTTTGATGTATTTGAATGTTTTGTATATTTACACGGGTGCCTAAATGGGAACGTTTATTTTGAAAAAGTGCGACCTTTGTGGCTGTAACGTGCATAACCAGCGCCAGTGAGCCGCAATTCAAAGGGACTCCAGCCTGGTGTGTTTTCGCCCGCGGAAAAGAGGCACTCAAGCGAAGAGCAAAGACTAAATATAAGCTTAACTTTCTCACTGAATGCAGCAAACGAGGTAAATAAAATTGTTTATTTATTTCATTCGTTATTTCAGTTACAGGTTAGTTTTTGACTGATTATATTTCAAGACTGTGTGTCATCTGTATGTTTTTAGTTTTCATGGTTTGAAGACGTTTTTTGCTGAAGAATAAAGCCATTTAAGAAAACCACTTGCGTCATTGTGATCCGGAAAGGAGTTACATGGGTGGTAAAAGCAGATGCTAGCACTCATGTAGTCTGCACGATGCAGTAAAGTCATTACCTGAGGGGGAGAAGACGCTGAGCTGTGCTGAACTGCGTTTTGTTGGAGGGTCCTGGAAACGGGCTTCATAGCTGCTGCAGGAGTCCGAGGGGCTGCCGGGCTTGCAGTGGGCCAGGTGGGGGCGACTGGCACCGGCGGGCGTGGGACTGAGTAAGTGTCATTCTTAACAATCTTGGTTATTGGGGCCGACATCGAAAATTGGGAGCCCGTGGGTCCATCCTGTTAAGAGAGCAAAATCCAAAAGTTCAAATGTGTGAAAGATGTAACGAGCCAATACTCTGGGTTGAACAAAATAATCTTACGTGTGACTGTAGCAAATTGTTGGATGTTGTATTTTTAGTTTGTTTACTTGGAGGGCAATCATGATCGTTTGAAACAGTCTGTGGGGGACAACAATAAAGAGAATAAAAAATAAATAAGTGAAAATGGCATACTCACAACTAGCAAAGATTTTCTTTAACCTGCGAGTGAAGACGCATTCCACCAAGAACCCCAACCGGCCGTTGCTGTAAAATGAGAGTTTTAATTTTGAGTCTTCTGGTAAAACTGTGAAATCCATGGTTCAAAGATATATCAAGCCGCTTTTCCTAACCTGGATGGTCTTGGTTATCTTCAAAGGCAATATACTAGACGACTGGGTTTGTGGCCCAGTGCTCATTCTCCTCTTAAGGCTCAGCCTATCACGGGCATCTTTCATGCCTTTGTTAGGATGGCCGGCCATGCCGTCCCTCCCACTTAGTCCTTGCAAGTTTTGTGCAAACAGCCTCATGTTCACCCCTGCAAAGTTGCTGTTAGTTTGGATCTTGATCTGTGGAACAAGTGTGTGGCTCTGTAGTTGGTGTGTCGCTGCGGTCTTTTGGATGGCTTGCACTGGTACAGTGAACACATTCTGCTGCTGTTTGCGCGAATTGATCATCTGACGAGCATCCTGGACTCCTCCTCCTTCTGCTAATGCTGCAGCTCCGCCTCTGCCACGGATTTTAAAGCGAGCATCCTTCTGAACTAGCTTTTCTCTGGCATCTTTCAAAGGAAAACCTGAAAAAAATAAAGATTGAAAAAAAAAATGTGTGATGTCATTATGTGCAGAGCAGGAGTAAGACACAAACCCTTACTGTTTTGCAACCATTTTTGCTCTAAAGAGCCTTTGCACAAGTCATTCGACCTTGCAAAACTATTATTGGGAAAGATTGAGGGTGAAATGTTAAAGTAAATGAAAGAAAAATTAAAAACAAGGGTCTGAAAAGAATACAGGGGTCAAGATTAAAATAAGGCAATAGTTGGTTTGTGACAACTCACTAACTTCACCATAAAATCATGCCATCACAATACTGAAAATCTAAGAATGATTCTCAGAACATTTTTTTAAGTGATGTATCAAAATCTGGGCATGTACAGATCAGGTTTTTGCAGTGAGGCAGTTGTGTGAAAAGTTAATAGCGAAAGGAAGAGAGGTGTATTGGACATGTATGGATTCATAGAAAGCATAAGACAGAATAAATCGGGAGGCATTGTGGCAAGTGTTGAGGATATATGGGGTGGGTGACAGGTTGCTGCATGCTGTGCAAACCTTGAATAAGGACAGTAGAGCTTGTGTGAGAGTGGGGAGTGAAGACAGGGAGTGGTGTTCAGTAAGGGTGGGTTTGAGGCAAAGTTGTGTCACGTCACCTTGGCCTTTCAATTTGTATATGGATGGACCAGGGAAAAAGGTAACGTGTGTGAGGTTGGGTTGCATGTAAATCAGCTGCTGTTTGTAGATGAAAGCTTTGGTGGCTACAATGCACCAGGACTGCGTGATTTGGTAGCGGAGTTTAATAGTGTAAGAGAAGAAAGCTTAAGGGGAATGCAGACAAGAGTAAGGTAATGAAGTGTTTGAAAGGTGGTGAGGTAAGTGAATTGAAAATGCTTTTGAATGGTGTAGTTACATGAGGTAGATGGTTTTGAGTATTCAGTTTGTGAGTGGCACCAGGTGGTGGTTTGAAAAGGGATGTGAAGAGGAGGGTAGGTAACGGTGCAAGACAAAGGGTGTGCTGAACGGATTGTTCAAATGTAGAGATCTGCAACTGGATGCAAAGCGAGGATGAAGATGTGCTGGTAACAACATTGATGTGTGGCTTAGAGGCGTGGGGTTTGAGAATAAATGAGCGTAATGGTTAAATGTCTTGGAAATTAGATGTTTGCGTAGTGAGTGTGAAGTGACACGACTGGATAGGTTAAGGAATGGCGAGATGAACTGGTGTGGTGAGAGCTGGCTGAGAGGGTTGATACAAATGTTTTGAGATGGTTTGGACATATGGAAAGAATGGATGAAAGCTGTTTGACTAAAAGAGTATGTAGTGCAGAATTGGTGGGAAGTAGAATAAGAGGAAGGCCCAAATATGGTTGGATAGAAGGAGTTAAACATGCTTTGAATGTAAGGTTGGTTATTTTAATAGATGCAAGAGTGTGTGCAAGGGAATGGTGAAGGATAGTTAAGAATGACTGATATTGACGCATATGATGCAGAGGGGGTAAACCATTGTATGCTGTCGGGCCTCTCGGATGATGAAGGGGTGCATGGCACAGCAACTCACCATTTGTTGTGTTGTGGGCTTAATGTTTAGTGTCAGGTTGGGCAGAGCGAAGTGGAATGAATGTTTGGTGAATGTGAGTATGTTCTGGACACTAGCCACTTCCCACTAGGGGGATATGGCTTTGGTATATAAATAGATCAAAATTCCAAAAAGTTCAACGTGGTTCTGTTGCCTGTGTGAATTGTATTTATAAAATCAATAGGTAAAGAGTGGATGCCTCAGACGCCCACTCTACTACTCTTGTTTTTTCCAACTTTCATGGTGATTTTGGTTGGCATTTGGATTAAGCTTGAAGCAGACCTTTTCTTACTATCATCATTTTTATGCGACAAGCATGACGACACTCTCCAGGACTCTTTGGCTCTGTTGTTCAATGATCCACACAAAATTATGTTGTGGGTTATTTTCCTTTGCGCAGTAAAGTTCCATGTACGAATGTGAACGTAGCCATTAACATTAGCATCGGTAGTATTGACGGTAGCACTACAGTATAGTTTTGCAATGCGTGATTCCGCTATCAATTCAAATATCTATCAACAAGTCTGAATGTATATCAGCCACCCTTTCTATGAAAAAAATGACAACCAAATGATTAAAAAGATGTACCGGACTTACAGCTTCACTTGAGGGAATGATAAAATTTGCTGAAAAGTTGTCAACAATGGTACATTTGAGGAAAGCATGGTGTGACTCGTCTACCTGGAGTTTCCGTAATGCTGGCACTGCCCTCGCTTGCAACAGACAACACAGTGCCAACTAGAACCCAGGAGGCACTGAATATTACATACTGTCGCTTTAACAGACTTGATAACTACACGTTCTATCTTTTATTAGGAAACCTCAAACAATCTACTCCACATTAAAGGACTAATTCGAGACATATAAAGGAGTGTTGCTAAAGTGTTTTAGATTCCTGGGTGCCAACTTTGAAGAGTAATCGAGCAACAGAGTTTAAGTTACGAATCGACAGAAACATTTTGAGGCACTTGTCATTGTGGTTTAATAAAATGCATCATGATACCGACACCAACCTTCCAGGGGGGGGGGGATTAAGGGTTATTGTTCTATTTTCTTTATTAATTATCCAATATGCAAAAGAAGCAAGACACAACAATCCTTCGTACTCATAATGCTGTACACTCTTACCTACTCCTCCTCCAAGTCGTTGCCGAGCATCAGTAACCCCGATCTTTTGACGGGCATCAAACGTCTTGCCAGTACCTCCCGCACCACGTCCAAACATTGTTCTATAATGAAAAGAATACAATGGTTAACAAAAAAAGACATCCCATGAGAAATAATGTTGAGAGGTTAATATCCAAACCACGGTAAACGACGATAGCCCAGTACCATTAAGGTTGGGCAGTGAAATAAAAAATAAAAAACCTAGCATCTTAATCTATGCTTTAAAACCAACACAATGCACAAACATGTAAACCTCTAGATTTAACAAAATGTTTGTTACTCAAGTGACGCGTAATAATAGCCTAATACATTTGAAGTCATACACAAAGACTCAAATTGCTATTAGATGCTACCTTTTAGCTAGTGTGCTAAGATAACAGACGCGCCACAAACTTCCCTAATCCCGCAATTAAAATCAGTTTTTAAACCGCTGCAACCATACTGATACCAAAATCAACCCCAAAACACACCATCCTTTGCTAATAATTTGAATCCCCGACATTTTGAAAGAAACGTTGAATGGAAAGCCATTCGATAGCCAAATGGCCGAA
Source organism: Urocampus carinirostris (assembly GCF_059441175.1). NCBI lineage: Eukaryota > Metazoa > Chordata > Actinopteri > Syngnathiformes > Syngnathidae > Urocampus > Urocampus carinirostris. The sequence goes on along the minus strand of NC_142349.1, from coordinate 10,253,541 downwards.
AGACCAGCTAATGCTAATACGCGTTCGCAGGGTGCCGCTTAAGACATCGAAACTGCCATTAAGTTCACGATTAGCCAGCTGGCTCTCAAACCGGTTCCCGTTTTCTGTTAAATCCTAAAATCGCAAATGTGCCAAAGACGCAACGCTTCCATCAATACTTCGGCAGCGGTTCGGTTTTCTTACCGTTTTCCCGGCACAAGATTTATTCCGCGCTGTCGTATCACTTCATCCAAAGAGACATCTGCCATTTTGCAACTATTAAAATCAACTGCGCCTGCGCGGTTCGCCAAGCTACGGCTGGCGAGTTAGCTCTTAAAGTATTTTTACGACAAAAGTGGTAAACTGGTAATTTTCACAACCCACGCGCACATGTGGACGTATAACACTTAAATATTGTATATTGGATGTTTTAGGAACAAAAACTGTTTTAATTGACCTCTGTATAGCATATCATTCCTGATGTACTTACGATCGATTATTCTTCATTCGTGTTACTTTCCTAGCTTCCATCTTCCCAGGAGCCTTTGCGAATAACATCGGTCAAGTCCCAATAAACTAATATAATTTGTAACTGACCAATCTGTTGATTTGCCTTCATAAAACGCTTGTGATACTATTGATATTTTGCATTCGGACCCAGCAAGATTACGCCAATGGCACGAATGTGGACAACTTTCACCAAGCAAGTGTAGTTTATGTGTACATAGGCACGCCAAATAAGAATTAAGTCATGCCTTAAACTGATGAGTAAGGAAAATAACGATGCGGGGTGACGCCCGCGTCCTCGTCCAAATTACGAGAAGAATTTTTGAAAGGGTGAAGGTCCGCCAGTTGGGGTGACTTGCCTACTTTGCGAGATGCCCTACAGGATTAGGATCTTCCCTACACCCCCTCGAATGTTAATAGAATAAATCAGAAAAATGTACGCTAATTCGCCTACTTGCTTGTTTTACTACTTGCCTCATATCTGGTTACCCACGTGACATGTAGGAGTTGTGGGCAATGATCCATTCCAAATAAGTTCACAGCAGTATCAACTTTTTTGGTTTGTTTTTTTTGGTTTGAACAAATTTATTGACACTAAAAACAGAAAACAATCATGACAATCTCAACAGCAATTAAGCACATTCACAATATTATATTCCAATATTACGTTTTTAACAGCAAACACAAAGTGAGGTTTGAACAAACCTTCTCGAAAATCAAACATATTCACAATTTCATTATATAACATCTTTGTTAGTGTCAATAGATCCGTCCAGGCCAAAGTCGATTGTCCTCGGTCTGAACAAATCCACCGACACCAACAGCAGCAAAACACAGCCATCAAGCATATTCACAATTTTTTTTATATTTGACAATATGACGTGACGATATGACGTTTTAACATTTTTTCCTGACATTTTCAACATCAATTAAACAATTTCAGAGTTATTTTCTTTTAACAGTAGTTAACCAGCGTGTAAAAGGCAATACTATTGTGCAAGGGCATAGCTCTGCCATCCCACCCTCCCAAGCAGCATTCTTCCAGTCCTCTGTGTGGGTCCTTTCCCTTCTGCGTGGGTCCTCTCCCTTCTGGGTTCCACAACCCAGGCCGTTGCTGCCGGGACTCCCACAGTGTAGCTCCGGCTCCCCCCTCCGGGTGGGTACAGACGAGTCTTCTTTATGGCTGCGTCCTAGGCCCGCCGCTCGCAGATTGTATGGTATCTGCAGCCATTTGGAGCACAGCCACGGGGGGGATCTGCCTGCACCTCCATACCAGCAGGTTTCTGGAGGTCCAGATGGCGTCCTTGATGGCGGCGACAGTGAGCCAGTCCCTGGCAAAGTCATTCCGAGGCCTCCCCGACCGACTCACCCCGTAAAGCACGTACTGTGCATCAGGGACCTCTCCTGCTGGCAAGTCCGGGAACTTTCCTAGTTGTTCGGCCATTGTCCACAAGACCTTGGCAGCGCTGCACTCACAAAAAAGGTGCCTCACCGACTCCTGGGCGCCACAGCCAGGTCGAGGGCACGTCGAAGTCGCTGACATTCCTCGGTGGTGCATTACAGCTCTGACTGGGAGAACTTCATGAGCCACCATCCATGACAAGTCTCGTAGTCTGTTTGGGAGGGCAGGATGATTGACGTTGCTCCAAACCGTTGTGGATTCGCCAAACGCAAGCCCCCGCACAGGGCTTACTGTAGCTCGCTCTTGCACAATAGCAATAAGGGCCCTGTGGTTTTGTAAAGTGTGACATTCTTGTGTTTCCAAATCAAACTTCTTCAAAAAATCCCGAATAAAGAGATGTGTTGGTGGCAAGTTAAACGAAACTGGAATCAAACGATTGTCTGGTACAAGCTTTAGCTTCCGCAAATATGAGCCCATCCAAAAACGGGTCATTGCTTGACTTTTCGGGTTGTTGGGTGGGCCCACAGCGTTTTGGAAGTGGAGAGAGACATATTTGCTTCCCAGGAAAAGCTGGAGGTCAGGCACTCCTTTCCCCCCTTTTTCCTTTTTCTTTTTCATTGTATCTCTTTTTATCCTTTCCCACTTTGAGCCCCAGACAAAGCGAAAGATGGCTCGGTCCATTTGTAACAGCACGTTTCTTTTAGGCATAAAAATTAAACTGATTGACAAAAGCATTGGGAGGATGATCGCTTTGATGATTAGGACCTTCCCCTCTATTGTCAGTTTTCTTAGTGACCAAAAAACAAGTTTTTGCTTAACTTTCCTTGTCACGTCATCCCAGTTGGTCTCGCCTCCTCCATCCGCATTGAATTTTATCCCTAGGATTTTCTGGTCTGTCTTTAACACCGTCAGCGGGAGTCCTGCCTTTTCTGTCTCTTTCCACATTCCATAAAACTTCACTTGTGATTTTTCTCTATTTAGCCTTGACCCAGACGCCCTCCCAAACAGGTCAGTCAAGTCAAGGGCTCTTTCAACAGATGCGCGGTCAGTACACAAAATATTAAAATCATCCATGTACAAAACACACTTGGTAATTTGTCCCCCACTTCCTGGGATATTGATGCCTTCGACAAATCTATCTTTTCTTAACATTTGTGCCAAAGGTTCAATGCAAAGAACATAGAGAAGGGGAGACATAGGGCAACCTTGACGTACACCGCAGTTGATCTCGATTGCTTCCGATAAATTCCCGTTAATCATGAATTTGCTGTAGATGTCTCGGTATAGCAGTCCTACCCAATTGATGTATCTTTGGGGAAAACCACATTTTTGCAATACCCTGAAGAGGTATTGGTGCGAGACTCGATCAAAGGCTTTTTCAAAGTCTAGGTTTAGGACCGACACTAAAAACAGAAAACAATCATGACAATCTCAACAGCAATTAAGCACATTCACAATATTATATTCCAGTATTACGTTTTTAACAGCAAACACAAAGTGAGGTTTGAACAAACCTTCTCGAAAATCAAACATATTCACAATTTCATTATATAACATCTTTGTTAGTGTCAATAGATCCGTCCAGGCCAAAGTCGATTGTCCTCGGTCTGAACAAATCCACCGACACCAACAGCAGCAAAACACAGCCATCAAGCATATTCACAATTTTTTTTATATTTGACAATATGACGTGACGATATGACGTTTTAACATTTTTTCCTGACATTTTCAACATCAATTAAACAATTTCAGAGTTATTTTCTTTTAACAGTAGTTAACCAGCGTGTAAAAGGCAATACTATTGTGCAAGGGCATAGCTCTGCCAGTCTCCTCCTTTTTTGTGCAATAGAGTAACTATCCCGATTCTGAAACTGTCTGGCATATGGTCTCGACTGGAAAATTCGTTAAAAACAGTTAACAGATCTGGTGCTAAAATATCCCAAAAAGTCCGGTAAAATTCGAGGTTGAGTCCGTCCTCCCCGGGTGATTTGCCTTTTTTCATAGTCTTTATGCAATCATTCAGTTGGTCTTGGGTAAAGTCCGATGTTAAAAAGGGGTCTTGACGCACTGATCTTGAAATATGATCTAATACATGCCCCATTTCATTCTCATATGTTTCTTTCTTTTCAAATAATTTTTTGTAGTAGTCTTCGACCAATCTGGTTATTTCACTACTTTCCTTTGTTATTTGCCCGTTTTCGTTTTGAAGTTTAAAAATCCCCTCATTTTTGCCCATAATTTTTTTTAAAAAGTAGCGTGTACATTTTTCCCCTTCTTCTATTTCTCTTTCTCTGCTTCTTATTATGATGCCTTTGCTCTTTATTTCCGCCAAAGCGTTTAGTTCTTGTTTGGTCTCTTTGATTTCATCATTAAAGTCCATCCCCTTTTCTGTTAGGATGAAATAGCGTTGGAGTCTTCTTTGTAGTCCCGACATGCGTTTCATCTCTTTGAGTTTCTTGTTTTTCCCTGCATTTTTAAAAAAGGCCTGTGTTCGTTTCTTTGTCATTTCCCACCATTGTGCTCGTGAATCATACGAGTCTTGAAGGGTCTGCCAGTCTTTGTACAGCTCCCTGTATTGTGCGGCTAGAGCCTCATCCTCCAGCAGGGAGCAGTTTAACTTCCACAAACCCTTCCCAACAGTCATACCTGAAGGAAATGAGAAAGAGCAGGACAGTAGCAAGTGATCCGAAAAAAAAAGTGGAATTAATCTTGCATCACTCTGTGCTAAACCCCTCGTAAATATGTAGTCTATTCGAGAGGCTCTGGCATTGTCACTACTGAACCAGGTGAAGCCCTCCTCTCCTGGATGTATGGATTTGAAACAGTCCACCAGTTTAAATGTCCGGCACATGTCTTGTAATAAAGTTGATGTTTTATCTACTTTAAACTCCTCATCGTTCCTCTTTCTATCCTTCCTACTTAGGATGCAATTAAAATCTCCTCCCACGATTAGTGGTTGATGGCCTAGCATATGCGACTGGATGTCCTCTAAAAGTTCGTACCTGAGTTGTCTGTCGGCATGGCCGTATATGTTAATGAGGTTAAAATCATTCCCTATATAAGAAAGTCTTGCTAAGATTGCGCGTCCGTCTCTCATCACAGTACTCCCCTTTATGATGAGTTGAGGGTTGTTTATTAAAATGGCTACCCCATCGTTACGGTTTTCATTCGAGCCACTCCATAATGACGGATATGGCCAAATCGCTTCCCACTGTTTATAATTTTTTAGAAAGGGGATGCAGCATTCCTGTAGTAAAAACACATCTGTTCTGATAGTTTTTAAGAACGATAAAACACTGTGAGACTTAACCTTTGATCTCACACTTCTCACATTGATAGTAGAGAATGTAATGTTCATAATAGTTGTTAAAGTATTTAAACTAGTTAGACAAAACCGGGGGATCTGAGTCCATTCTTTGGTGATCATCGAGATCATCGAGAGTGTCACCTGTGTCAGACACATCACTTAAGGGTAGTACCTCATTTTGAGACTCACCGGGGAAAACTCTGGGACCCTCTGACTCTCTGTCTGTGGTTCCAGGTCTTCCCCTTTTTTCTGGGTTAGGGGGTGAGCCAGAGGACCTATCAAGGGGTCTCTTACTTCCTTGCCCACTAAGGGTCAGATTTTTTCCCTCCCCGACTTCCTCCGTCTCAACTTCATACAGTTCCCTTGTGGGCTTATTCACCGGCAATCGGCTTTCTTCTAAATCTCTTATCTTTGTTTCTGGTTTTTTCACCACTCCCAATTTTGTCTTACTTTTACTCCTCTTTCCAGTGCCCGTATGGGTTTTTGGAGAGTCATTCGCCTTTTCGATTTGTTTGTCTTCTCCAAATCCCGGCAATGGCGTAGCAAACAAATTTGCTAATTTGAACTCTCTTCCAGGCCCTTCCTGATTAATATGTGTTTTCGGAGTGGCAGTTGCTTTTTCTATTCGTTTGTCATGTCCAAATTCAGGTATTTTATGAGAAATCGAATTAGAATTTCCAGGTTCTTCCTGTTTCAATTTTGATTCTCTGGTCTCTGCTCCAGGGGTTTTGGTAGGTACATCTGTTTTTTCAATTTGTTTGTCTTGTCCAATTTCTTTGTGCATTTCTTGATCAATTTCATTGGGTATTTCCATAACTTTATTCATTTCCTGTTCATCTTCATTGGGTATTTCTATAACTTCATTAATTTCTTGTTCATTTTCATTTTGTATTTCCATGACTTTATTAATTTCATTGTCTTTGTTATCTTTATTCACTTCATTGTCTTTGTGACATTTATTCATTTCATTATCTATGTTGTCTGACATCATTTCATTGTCTTTGTTGTCTTTGTTAACTGCCTTCCTAGCTTTCAATTTGTTAGCAAACGAATTCGGGCAGTTTCTAAAGAGGTGATTCGTTTCTCCACAGAGATTGCATTTTCTGCTATTGCTACATTCCTCAAAGGAATGTCCAATTGTTCTGCACTTTCCACAAAAAATTCGATCACATACCTCAGCCAGATGCCCATGCTCACCACATTTGCGACAGAGTTTCGGTTGCCCTTGATAGTGGATAAAGCCACGGTTTTCCCCCAGGAATATAGTCGACAGGATTTGTTTCAGTCCCTGAAAGCCCTGAGGATCTTGCCGTAGTTGGACTGGTACCCTCCAGGCACCAGTCCAATAGCCTTTCTCACACCTCACCTTCATAGCCTGGCCTTTTACTGAGCAGTATCTACTCAACCAATAACAGACGTCATCAGCACTGATTATTTCACTAAACATTCTAACAACGACAATCTTGTTAGCATTATCAGTCAGCTTCTCCACTGTAAATCCTGAAAACTGGGACCTCACTCCCTCAAAGCGATTCCAAAACTCTTGATAAAGAGCTGCCGTTTCAAAACTCACATCAAAGCCTTTGCCAGAAGTCATTTTTATGACAGCATGTACCTCCTCCTTTTTAAACTTCAGAATCTTTTCAACAAACTTGTTAATAAAATCAGTCCTTGACATTCCCTCCGAAATTGCCACAACATCTTTGAGCAAGAATCTCCGCCCGCCGGTATAATGCCCGGCCATGGCAGGACTCGGCTGCTTTACTTCTAACTATGTTAAAATGGTTAGAATTGTAAAATTAATAATTAACAATACTCTTAAAACCGACGCCAATGACAGTATAAACGCATAGAACGAGCAGTGCTAACCTGATGCGTCCACCATCAACCGCAGCTAGTTCCATGGGTTGGGATGAAATGGATCCCAAAACATCATCGTAGGAGTGTAGGAACACGAGACACCAAGCCAGCGTGAACAATGATCCAACCAAGGCAGCTCGTGGTTCAAATATTTGATTTATGTATTTGCAATTATATTTTCACCAGTGTTCAGTTACCAGTCACCACATGACAAAACATACAAATAAAACACATCATAACGAATATGAGAAAACTATAGTTTAATTATAGTTTGAATGTGCTTTTGTACGATTTTATCCTTAAAAGTACCTTAATGAAGCCAAAGATTATATCCAGGTGTTGTTTGACTTTTGTTGCAATTGTATCAGCTTAGGACGTTAATTTTCTCCTTCCGACGAAGATGACACTGAAGTCCTTCAGAGATGCCGCCTGGCTGTCCCACCTTCCCAAAATGTGCCTCTCCTCCCTTTATATGATTCCTTAGAAATATACTGCATAATTGTTTAAGCTTAAAGTAAATAATTAGCCTCTCTCTCTTCAAGTGGGCTAATCTTTATCTTCCAAGGTCAGTTAAGCATCTGTCTGGATACTTTAACTTTCGTTTCTCATTTTTAATGATAGTGTGACACCAAGCGACCAGCATGATATTGTTTCATGTAATCATGTGATGTTCTTTAAGCCAATCAGATGTTTTGTTTTATATCTGTGTTTTGAATAAATGGGCCAGTATTTATCGGATGTGCGTGATTCCTCTCTGAGCCAATCTTGGAAGCAGATATAAGGGACAACTCAGGTAGGATGCGCCTCCGATGAAAGGGCTACCCAATTTAATCTCCGACTCATAGTGTGTTTCTTTCTTCTTTCTTAATACGATCTCAAGTGTTAACGTTGAAATGAGTATCACAAGTTTTGTAGTAATATAAGTTAGATGGATTCCGACCTTTAAAGAACGTTTCTGACTCCATTCTCCTTTGATACACAAAACCATTATGATTCTACTTTTTGAAAAAAAATATATATATATAAAAAAAAACGTTTTTAGAGTCGCAAGTTAAAAAAACAACAGCTGGCCCATTTGTATTTTGTATCGGTGAAAAAATGACCATCTAAAAAAAAACATTTTTTTTTCATATACCAGAGGAAACTGACCTTTTCAAAAGCACCATAGGAGCTTTTGGCTTCAAGTCATTAAAATAACTGACTGGACCGAGAATATAAGTTAGGATTGTTCGCGTTTGCGGTGCCCATTTCATATCGTTGCTATCTGGCTTTGGCTTTACTTGAATGCTGACTGCCTTAGTAAGGTTAGGTAGGATAAGTGTCGGGGAATTGTAAGTGTGTGCTACCAATGCTTACTATACACTGCAATGTTGCTAATACTGCTGCTAGCTAGAAAATATTTTATAATTAATCCAACAATAATAACACAATTTTCATGATTCTTTATTAGTATTTTATGTAATATATATTTAATAAGGATAACACATTATTATATTGTTAATAATAAGCATAGCCCCACATATTCAACAATATGTCAACATGATTAAAATAATGTGACAATGAGATCAAATCTAATGCCTTTTCCTATGTGGCTACGTCAGGTGGTAGTGGTTAGAAATTGGCGCTTGTAAGTTATATACGGTGTAAGCAAAAACTAGGGAGACTAGTTTTTCTTAAAAAAGCAACTTTAATTCCTTTCTGTGCGACCCAGTGCCAAACAACACATGTCCTGTTATCGGTCCGCGGCCTGGTGTTTTCATGATGAGTTGAGTTTGAACAATTTTTATTGACACTATTAACAACAATTAAACAGATTCACAATTTCAATATATCATATAAGTATTGCATATCATAATGACGCAGAATATCAGACCAAACCACGAGCTGAAATCTAACAACATGCTATCAAACTAACCATGTACACTAGACAATTGTAAATATGTGTCACATTAAACAAAACAAAACAATCTGGTTCTCTAACAATTGCGCCATTAACGTCACCGACAGAGGGCGGCATTACATCGCTCCAACGTGACCTGGGAAGGTGACAAACTCCAAGTCCCGTGATGCAACAGGACACATCAAAGCACTGCGAGGTGAAAGTGGAACGCTCTCCTCATTGCCGCTGTGCTTGCAGATCCGCATCTGAAGAAATGGCAGCAGCTTTGTCCCGCGCACTCAAACTACCCGGTAAGATACAAACAATTTAAATGGGACAATCGGACGTATCCACTTTTATACGATATCAATCATAGCAGGGGTCGTCGGGGAATCTGTCGCATCTCTAATGCAAAATATTTTGAGCCCAATAATCAGCAATAAGCATCTTTCCTGCTTGATTATTTTGACACGTTTTGGTCATACTCTCCTCAATGAGAGAGACGCGCGTCCATTTGTTAATGTTCCCGTGTCAGCATCTTTGCTACCTGCTAACAGTCAGCTAGCTAAAGTAACCCCCTCAGACCTCTTTCGTCACACTCTTCGTTTTAACCTTTCCGTTACTTTTTCTTTTTACGTTTTTATTCCCTTAAATGACTACCATCCTTTTAAATTTACGTCCTTAATCCTTGCATTCGTTTGTGTTGTATATAGGAAACGCAATTGGATTCAAAGGGACTCTGTTTATTTGCAGGGTTCCCTTGAAAAATCTTAAAATGCATTGAATTCATTATTCAAAAGTAAGGCCTTGATTGGCCATAAAATGTCTTTAATCCAATTTTTAAAAGTCTTAAAAGTTCCAGATCAGGGGATGGTGTAATAATAGTCTGAAAAAAATAGTCTGTGTAATAACCTGTGAAGCCCTTTGATACTCTTTGTTATTAAGGGCTATACAAATAAAAATGACTTGACTTGACCACATTTGTAGAATTTATATTTGTTTGAACTGAAGATAATAACATTTATATACACTAGAACCTCAGTTCTCGTCCATAATCCGTTCCAGAACCCTGTTCGAAAACCGATCTGTTCGATCACCGAAATCTTTTTTCCCATTAAAAATAATGTAAATCGTTTTAATCCGTTCCAACACCCTGAATGTTTACCTTGAATGTTTAACGTAAACATAAAGCTAACCCAGGCGAATCGTACGTCCGCGTTAACGTAATCTTTTGTACGAAAGATTACGCTAACATGAATGTGTAAAAATTAAAAAAAAGGATAAAGAAAAGAATTATGAATAGGATTTCTTAACCTTTGTGGTTGTCAGCAGAAGGCGCAGGTGGACGGTGGGGTATTCCCTAGCAAGATCAGACACTCGCACACCTCCTTCATATTTTGCTATTATTTCTTTCTTAAGTGCAATAGTTGTACGCACTACTTTTCTTTTTTCACCTGTAGTAACTTTGCTGCTTGCAATGACTTTCTCCGGAGGCATAATTAGGGGCTAAAACACTTCGTACACCTATATTAAAAGCGAAAGCAAAGCGAAGCACGTCCGCACGCGATAACAGTTGGTCACGAAAAGAGCGATCTACACCCGTACGCCGCTCAGCATCGCACCCTAGCATACGCACTCACGCATTACCGGCGTTCGAACTCCGATTTTTTGACCGAACAGCGAAGCAAGAATTTCTCAAAATTTTTGGTCGGACTCCGATTTGTTCGAACTGAGAGGCGTTCGAAAACCGAGGTTCCACTGTATTGTGTTTTTTTGATAATTCACCGATTTAGTTTGGTGGCAAGACCACAATAACAGAGCTGAAGCATTTCTTAGGTCTACCCACAAAAGAACTTCGGTTAGAGGCGGTTACTTTGGACCACGAGAAAGTGTAAATTTAATAGAGGTCGCTGTCCACAAACATTTTCCCCATGTCTAAAAGGTGTGCCAGGTAACATGAACGAGGCACGGTGTATTGTGTCTAAGCAATATTTGTGTTTTTCTTGTAGACTTGGTCTTAAATTTGGTTTCCAAAGGCATTGAATTGCTTACAAGGTCTTTAATTCAACTTGCCTTAAGCTGTAGGAACCCTTATTTGACCACTATTTGTCATTCTATAGAAGGGGTGTCAAACTCATTTGACCTCAAGGGCCACACGATAGAACAAACATTCTCTCCAGGCCTGGGCCACACTAGTAGATTGTGGTGAAAAAGAAAAATAAATGAGAGAAAGAGGGGGAGAGAAAATGGGAAGAATAGAAAGAGAGAAAGAAATACAACTACTGCGTCTTTGTGAGAGGCACCTGGCTTTGGCAACATCAAGGGGTCATATTTCAACCTGCAGCTCGTTTTTCTCTTGTGCTTCCCTCAGCATTGTCTCGCGGGCCGGGCTCAATCCCTTAGCGGGTTTGATATGGCCTGCGCGCTGCCTGTTTGACACCCCTGCTCTATTTTGTAGTGCAACCGAGACGAGTGCTACAAAACAAAAGGAAGAATACAAATTCCAGCGACTTAAAGGGACCAAACCATTGTTTTTCTTTACATGTTTTACCCCAGCCCTTCGGAATGTTCTTGCTTTTCTTGTATCCGTAGCAGCAATACAATTACCGTATTTTCCGCACTATAAGGCGCACCTAAAAGTGTTAATTTTTTTCAAAAGCTGACCATGCGCCTTATAATACAGTGCGCCTTATATGTGTCTCAATATTAAATTCGCAAGGTCTCGCAACTTACGCAACAGCCGCCGACTCGATTTCCCCCCGAACGTGGAGTAGTCCGCGGTGTATGCTGGGATTTATATACCGGCGTTTCATTGGCTAACCAATGTGTCAATCATTATTTGAATCGATCGCTATTGGCTAAAGTTATTCGGAGCCTCGGATTGGCTAGAGGGCCAAAACAAACCCTGCAATTGGCCGAAAAAGATGTGTCAATCATCCGTTAAATCGATCGCTATTGGCTGAAGTTATTCGGAGCCTCGGATACGCTAGAGGGCCAAAACAAACCCTGCAATTGGCCGCAAAAGATGTGTCAATCATCCGTTCCATCGATCGCTATTGGCTGAAGTTATTCGGAGCCTCGGATACGCTAGAGGGCCAAAACAAACCCTGCAATTGGCCGAAAAAGATGACTGAATAGCAAGCTTGCTAAAGTACGCCATAAAGACACATGTTTCATTAGTCTGTATATGTAAACATTTTACTCTCCTGGATTTACTACACTCACGGTTGTAAGAAGACCATGATTGCGTATCATTATTGAACGTGAGAACTTAAGTGAGTTATGCGGCTTTATATTTTTCCGGTATCTTGTTTTAGAACGATCTTGATGTTGCTGTGATGAGTTGAGTGAATTAAACTCAATTCCAAGTGTTTATTGTCATATGCACAGTAAAGTTGCGAGCGAAAAAGAAAATAGAAAGGAAGGAGTTGTTGGCATTTCTTGAATTCCAAGACTTTAACCTTCCGAATGATATTTGAAATGACGCATTTAAGTGACATCGTACGGACACCGCATCCGCACGTGTCTACGACACGTATTTGCTTCTTTGCAAGCTTTGGGAATGTTAAGGGGGTAATCAGTTGGACTAAATCATCTGACTGTTATGTCGACGTTCCCATTGTAGCGCCTTATAATCCGGTGCGCCTTATCTATGGAAGATATAGGACCAAAAACTATTTTTTGGGGGTGCGCCCTATAACCCGGTGCGCCCTATAGTGCGGAAAACACGGTATATCAGCTCCCTCTAGGTTGGACTCAGGTTATCTAAAATAAATACAAATTTCTCAACCTTCAAGTATTAAAAAAATACACATTCGTATGAATGTTCATGTGTTTTTGCTTAAAAAAAATCAATATTGATTTTTCTTTAAGTGCTTTGTATTTTTATATTAAATTCATGTTTTAACGGTATCGAAATCATGCCAACAAATAATTTTTCTTCTGAAAAATGATATATTACCAGTAACAGCTGCGCGCAAATGGGTTGTCATAAATTGGCAACCACATTAATGTGTAAAGGTACAAACATTAATAGACAATTGATTTAATCGAAACATTTTCATAATTGATTAAAGGGACATTGTGTATTATTAAGCGCCTCCTCGTTGTACGTTGAGACATTTTTACTAATCTAAATCTTAATTTCTATCTGAGATAATATATTTTATCTAAAGCTATTCAATCCAAACTACTGTATAAATCCTCATTTGTAAATGTGTGTGTGTGTTGGTATGTGATTTGTAGGATCCAAAACAGCATTACCGATTTTTTTGAAAATTTAAACAGCTGTACGTTAAGCATCCACGAGTGTCTTTAGCCAGGTTTTGTGTCAAGGCACTCCAAATAAATACTAACAAATCTGATAAACATCTGCTTTGTTTTGTCGACTTTCCCTAACTCTGTTATGCCCGCTGGTGGCCAAATTGGGTAGTGAAGCTCCCGACAATTTAAGCAGCCGAATCCAATGTTCTATCCGAACAAGCATGCAATTGATGCAATTGTTTCTTATGTAGACATATCAACAGACCACATTTGCAAGGCTGGGCTGTTCTGCTTGTTTAACATACTATGAGGCTCACCTAGAGGGAGCTGACATAATTGTTTGCTATCTTCCTGTTGAGGGTACCCCCCAAACCCTGTGAAAGGCTGGGCAAAAAAAATTTAAAAGTAAAAAAGGTGGGGTTTGGTCACGTTGAGCCTCCTCAGTTGGTACCATTCCTTGTGCCTTGTAGCACTCGTTTTCGGTTGCACGACATAATACAGCAACATCGAGTGGGCAAGTATTACACAGTGTCCCTTTAACATATTTATTAAGTCAAACTATGCCAATTGTGCAAATGCTATTCTCGTTGTGTGTTGGTTTGGTAAATGTTTTTCAAAAAAGACAATTTATAAATGTTGCCCACAAATGACACTGGGTCCCACCCACCAGACCACTAAGCACATAGGTGTTAATCTTCTCCAATTTGTTGATTGATTGATATTAGGCAAATTTCATGTAAACATGCAGTGAAATATAACCTTGGCATGAAACATGACACACAGATGCAAATCATTATTCTTTTAATTACAAATGAACACTCAGGGGCTTCAAAACTTTATTACACATCTCGTAAGTCCGGTCAATTATTGTAGGTGGAGTTTTGTGATTGGGAAATGTATCGGTAGTAAGGAAGCACTCTGCTAAGGCGAGCTATGAGGTCGTGACGTCCAAAGATGCTGCTTTCACACATTTTCAGTTTACCAAATCTGTCCCGCTTTGTGAAAAGTCTGCAACGCTTCATGGGGCTTCATTATGTCATCACTAGCCTTTATATATGAAAAGATGATCACAAAAGACTTGTTTTGGGGGGTTGCACCTTACAATTCGGTGCACCTTATAGTGCAGAAAATACGGTACTTCTGGAGGTACATGAGCAAACGAGACACGAGCAATGTACGCGCGAATGTTTGTGTGCAGGGAAAAAGGGCTCGGAGTTGGGAGAGTACGATCCCCTCACTCAAGCGGATAGCGAGGACGAGAGCGAAGAGGACGACCTTGTCCTCAACTACCCTCGCAATGGCCTGGGTCGAGACGCCTTCCACGGCGGCGGCTCCACCAAGCTGCGCGGGGGTCGAGGCGGTCGGCCCACACCGGGGGGCGATTCGGCTCAGGAGGATGAGGACGATTGGAGGGAGCGACCGGCCGGCAAATCCCGACAGGAAAGAGACGAAATTAAAGGCGGGCAGTACTGGAGCCCGTCAAGGGAGGACAGGGAGCATCTCTCTGGATCTGGACTGAGGATTCTCGGCACGGATGAGGAAGACAAGAGGCTGAGAAGGAAGAACGTGATCCGGGCATCTTTTTTTCTAGTGCCTCTTGTATGTGCCATGCTACTTGTGCTTCTTTGTGCTTTTCTGATTCCCTGTCAGAAGGGAGCCCTGACAAAGAGGCCGCAATGGGAGAGTGCGCTTGGAGATGCTGGAGGTAGGTAGCATGGATTTTCTCACTATATGCCAGCGGTCACCAACCGTTTTTGAAAGTGAGAGTTACTTTTTTGTTGCCGATTAACGCAAAGGGCTACCATTTGGATATGCATTTCTAAAATAACATGTTATTACCATGTTATTAGGTTTTATCACACGTTATTCACTTACGGCTCAAGGATCCCTTAACTGCAATGGTCAGAGGTGCACCACCTTATGTGATGTCTCTTGAGCAAGTACAGCCTGGCGGCGACTGTCCCTTTCCAGGCCATCTTTTTTGGTAGGGGTTTGTTTCCCCACATGAAACAGAAAGTACTGTTATCCATGATTGCCAGTAGCAAGAGAAGCCTCTTGATCTCACACAGATAAAGCACCTTCATCATCTTGTCACCGTTGTTTTTACTAGGTTGTGATTATTAGTGGTTAAAACATGGTCAGTCAACTACAAAACATGCCAGTTATAAATCAGATTTCCTAGAAAATCGCAATGACCCATGATGTATTTTCAAAACGAGTTTGCGGGCTTTGGGGGTTACTTGGTCCCCGTAGGCACCATGTTGAAGCCCCCTGCTATACAAACTACAGGAGTGACTATCAACCTTAAAGGGACAGCGTGTATGATTTGACCTTTAGGTGTTGGTGTATTGTGTAGAGCAACCAAAAACGAGTGCTTAAAAGCACAAGGCAGAATGCAACTCCGGCAACTAATAATTTCTCGCCTATGGGTAATAAATTAAATGAATGTTTATATGATAGTTTATGTATGATTGCTTCTAATTGTAATAAATAAATATTTTTTGTCAATTAAGTTTTTTTTGGCACAAGGAGGCGCTAAATAATGCACACTGTCCCTTTAATCTTTTTTTTTTTTTTTTTTTTTGTGACTTGCCTTTTATAATGTTTCTCCAGTTAAGAACCCCTAACAACTATAATACTTTTTGAGTCGAGCGTTTCAAAATAATAGCATTTATAATTTTAGTAATATCATTCATTAAATTGAAAAAAATTCACTTTTTTATCCATTTGGAAGCAAAAATACAGATCAATACATTCAAAACAGGGACACATTTTAGGCAGAAAATTCTGGTGATTTTAAATTAAGAAATCATCACCAATACAATTTTTTTCTTAGGGGTCTAACAGAAAATGTTTTAAATGACACAAAATAATTAATCTATTGAAAATATATTCATGTGAAGTTTATGTATATTCCTGAAATAGTGACGTCGTTCAATACTGTTAAATTACTGTATTTCACGGAATAATGATGTAATCCCCCTTAGGTGAGGCACATGTTCGGTAAAATAAACATTCATCCGTTTACCTACGGGTATAAAAATTGCCTACGACCCTGGTGGTTAAGGGATCCGTGATATAAAAACAAAATGTTCAATGAATAAAGTTTTTCTACCCCTAGGCAGTGCTAAAAAATACACACCGTTCATGATAAAACTCAATCAAATCGAAATCGATATTGTAGCATGATCACAATTTGGTAAATTTCGGTTTACAGAAACCACACTTTAGTGTTATTTACCCAAATTGCTGACAGTTTTTGCGGAAATAAAAGCGAAATGCTTTGCAAAACTTGGAAGCTGAGGCTGTGGAATTCTAAAAGCTTTGCAGCCAACCAAAACATTCTTGAACTACAGCAAAATACAAAACAGCCAATAAACGTAGTAGTAGGCTAGGCTAATGTTAGATGAGTAGACAACTGCCTGGCGGTTGCAAATTTTATTTTTGATCCTAATTATACTGAAAACAATTTGGGAGGTAAAAACATTTTTCCCCATCTAG
The DNA here is from genome assembly GCF_059441175.1 of Urocampus carinirostris. NCBI lineage: Eukaryota > Metazoa > Chordata > Actinopteri > Syngnathiformes > Syngnathidae > Urocampus > Urocampus carinirostris. The sequence goes on along the minus strand of NC_142349.1, from coordinate 10,236,843 downwards.
GTGTAACTCCACCTGCACTGGCATTATGGGATGTCGACGGTGATTCCGTTGACGATGTGCTCCTCAGTGTCACTGAGTGGACCAATGACACGCACCCCAAACAAGGAAACAAAAGTAACATAAATTCCTGCTACTTTTTTTCTTTTTGACTTAATGACTGCCACAGACGTCAAATTTCCATGTTCCATTTAAAGGAAAAGTACAGAATTTGGAACTTCTTTTCTCATGGCCGCCATCTTCTGGCTTGTGTCATCATTGGAGGCTCTGTCAAGCCTGTGCTAGTATGAGCAAGTTGACAGACTACAGACCTCTTTAAAATTAAAACACAACTAGGACGTTGGACAAGAATGTGGGAGCACAAAAATGAAGTCTTTAGAGGGATTTGTATCCCAATCCAGTGGAACCTCTTATGCACTTAATCTGTTCCGGGATAGTGCTAATAGCTGGAATTGCTCATGTAATGAGCAACTTTTCATCATATGAAATAATGAAATTGTGAATATGCTTGATTGCTATTAAGATTTTCGAGAAGGGTTGTTCAAACCTCACAATCTGTTTGCTGTTAAACGTCATATTGAAATATAATATTGTGAATGTGCTTAATTGCTGTTGAGATTGTCATGATTGTCTTCTGTTATTAGTGTCAATAAATTTGTTCAAACCAAAAAAAAATATGAAATAATTAAAAATTGATTGGTCCGCTCCCATCCTCCCAAAAGCATACAAGTGAACCCAAGTCAGCTATAAAACACATTCAAAAAGGTATCAAACGTATAAAAGTATTACATAAAATAAAATAATTTTTACAAAATAAAATGCAAGGTCATCATGAGCGCCGTAACTTATGTGTGTGCGTAGTGCAGAGGAGGGGGCGGTAGGCGATTTCAAGGAGGAGTTGGAGATCGCATTACTGTCAACTTATACATTATGAGCTGATGCTAGCAGTAAGCAGTCACGAGCGCTGAGCGGTAGCCATGTATTTTTGACCTCTAGCTGACTCAAGTAATCAGGAAACTCGCAGAGGTGAATAGTAGGCGTAGCAGTTTGATACCTGACTCCCTCCTCATCAACTCAACATTCTGAAAAACAAAGCGCGAACTTGATTTTCTACCTTACCTTACAAGGAAATGTAGAGAAGTGATTTATCCTCCATTATGCATGAATAAATAGAATCCCCGCCAAAATGCAGCGACGAGCACGATGTCACTCTCCACCTCTTCCCCCGTACCTCTTTACCTACTGTGGTCCACACCAAAAAGTTTTGTTGAAAGTAAGATAAAAACTGTTGGGTGCAGTGCAAAAAAACCCCATAAGCAGTCTTTAAACCCAGTCAGGCTTTGTTAACACATACTTGGAAGAAATATTTGACTTTCAAGTCACCTCAAATGACTCACCCCACCTTTAAAGGGTAATGGGGGTGGAGCGTTATATTAAGCTCGCCCCCATGTTTTTTGGTTAGCGTAGCATTAAAATGGTGAAAGTAAGAAAAGGCCTGTTTTAAGTGCAGTCTAAACACCAACACAAACCCCCCCAAAAAATGAAAAAAGCGTTTATTCGAGCGCATCTAAGAGATGGGGAGCTTGACAGCTGCTGCAATAATGTGATACGAGCCAGGAGATGGCGGCAGTAAGTATGAAAATTGCAAATTCTGTACAGCACCTTTAACGAATAAACATTCATTTCTCCTCCCGGCTGCTATAACTCAAAATGTTTGTGTTGCTAGTATACAGCGCTGTGGTCCTGTCTGGTGCTACCGGGCAGCAGCTGTGGAGAAAAGTCATGTGGGAGTCAGTCATGTACATCCAGTGTGGCTTGCAGCTCAACATGAAGCCATCGCCTGTATGTCTCCTCATTGGGAAGTCCATTATCATGGCTGTCAACGGAACCACAGGTGAGAAAACCACCAATCGTGTTTTAATGTTTACTAAATAAAATCTTTACTGGGTAATATCATTTGGCAGGGAAGAATGTGTGGTCCACGCTCCTGAAGAACATTGAATCCCAGGCACTTTTGCTCCCTGATCTTCAGGGAAACTCTGTTCCTGATCTTCTCATAGCCACACTGCCTGCTGATGAGGTGTAGTCATTTCACACTTTTAAACAGACAAACTCACTCCGGTCTACACAGAGATTGTTTTAATACAGTGGCCCCTCTACATACGAGATCAATTGTTCCCTCATCGAGCTCGTATTTGGACGAATTTACCCATAAGAAATAACTGAAATTGATTTAATCTGTTTCTGGACTCTTAAGATCATCCAAGTTAACCCTAAAATCACATCCTCCTGGTCAATAACATATTCAAACAGTAATCGAGCATAAAAATACAGTAATTTACTAAATAAGATGGAACAAATGGTGGGGTGTTTTGTTTGAGATGACCTTTAAAAGTTGTAACAACAGTTGAGTTATAGAATGTTAATAATAACAGGTTACAGTAGGAGTTACTGAGAAAAGTCATTGCATTCCTTTGTAACGTGTTAGTCCCCCATTGGTTACAAGTAGCTCCTACTACTGTTACTTTTACTAAGGTACGACATATCCATACTACTCATTTGTTACTGTCCTGTAAAAAAACATCTCCATAAATCTTTTTTTTTTTTTTTCAGAACATTACGGTTCTCCTCAAATTAAATTACTTTTTTTACATGAAAGCAATGACACACTAAATATTGACAGATTTAGAAAACTCTTTCAAGAAGTATTGTATAAACCATTGAAGGACGATTTAGATAAAACAAAAATTAGTTGGGTTTTTTTTGGCGACAAATTATTTTACTTTTGTGAACACACATTTTCAAAGAGTCCGCAGTTCCATTTAAAGTTTACGAGGCAATTTCTCAATTGGCACGGCTAGTGTAAAAACCGCAAATTAATGATAATTTGAGTGAGCCCAGAGCATCAACCTGCCAAATAATAATTTCTCTGAAACACTCAGATATATTTGTTGAATTACATTATATAACGGTGCTTCAGTTTTTTTTTTCTTGTTTTTTTTTTTAATAAAAAATAGTTGATTCATCATAATGGTGAGCTATTAATTTACATTTTGGATTTCAATTTGATATAATGACAATCAATATACTATTGTTTGCTGTTTAGAAACTGAAATCACGAAGACTTAGATAATTTCTATGAGATTTTGGACTATTTTTAGAATACCCCAAAAATGCGATTCATCTATTACCTTTTCAAAAAAAATCGACCAACTAAAAAGTGTGTTTTTCTTTAACCACAAAGCAAGTATGAGGAATCGGTAACCTCGTTGGGTTACTGACAATAATTGTTTGAGAAAAAGGCTAAAAACTGTAAAGTTTTGAAAAAAAAAGTCGCACTTAATCAGTCTTATTATTTGAAAACACCAATTAAATTGTATTTATGACACATAATATGTTTGTTAAAACAATCGCTAATTGACAAATAATGAATTTGATGATTTTTCCGTGCGATAGTGGCCTTAATGATTTCTCATGCAATAATGGCCTTACCAACATCTAATGAGTTTGTAGCAAACATTAACGAAAAAATACTGGATTTTAAAATCAAATTGTATGCGATAACAGCTTCACAGTTCGTCAGTATAGCCATTGTCACATATTTGTTATGCATGTAGTTAAGGCCATTTTTATGGATTACTATTGTTTTATAAGAATATTATTTATTCAAATGTCAAACGGTTAAGAACATATGAATAACTAAGACAGCGGTCTTCCTACCTCCCTTGCATAAAAAAATACAAAAGGAAATTGGGAAATGAAATACCATAGTGCTATTTTCACATTAGGTTAACGATATTCAGTTAAAGTCAGGACATGGGAATGTTTGAAAAAAATCCCCCACAAAGAATGTCAAGTCAAGTCATGTTTATTTGGATAGCCCTTAATCACAAGAAGTCTCAAAGGGCTGTTATTGCACCATCCTCTGATCTAAAACCTACATGAGGGCAAGGAAAAACTCAAATTCTTTACACGAGGAAATTAAGAAACCTATCTCCCTATCTATCTATCAATGTCTAAGCTTTTGGAACGAGTCATGGGTTTGTATTGTTCAGCTGACATTTTTCACACTATTGTCAAATTCACAACCCTCATAAATTTGAAAACGACATGAAAACACGTATTTGGCTTCTAGGTAATCGATTCCATGAATCAATTCGTATTTGAGTCGGGACTTAGCCTAATGTGTATCGATATCGGTCTGTGTTGACTTTCAGACTCTGGATCTTTCCCTGACTTTAATTTCTGGGCTGACTGGCGCCACACTGGGAAAAGCCATATCCTTCAATTTGACTGGCCAAGGCAAACTGATCGGTCCTCTTCTGCACGTAACGCAACAGGGCGCTCCCTACATCCTGTTTGGCCTTGGTAGGTAAACTTGAAAAGGAAGCCTCAAAAGTGCATTTATTTGTAATTATAACTAGTGTTTGCTGCCAACTATGCGTCTGTTTCCTAGGCAACATTGTGGCCATCTCTCTGCGGGATGTTTACGTTCGTGCGACGGGAAAGTTGCCAGGGAGTCCCACACTACGACGGAAGGATCCTCTGTGGGAGGGACTGAAGAAAACCAATTCCTCTTCCTTCATACACATCTTCAGGTTGGCAATAACAACACTTTGCAAAACTGAAGTGTTTTTCAATGTTTAAGTGGAGTATGCGATGGTTGATTTGGATTTGTGTAATGTCTTTTCCGCATTATAAGGAGCATCGGATTATAAGGAGCACACTCAAAAAAAAAATCTTTAGTGATATTTTTTTCATATACAAGGCGCAACAGACTATAAGGCGCATGGAATTAAACCTACTGTAAGGGCCAGGGCTGCACAAAAACAGTTGTATTTGCGTACTGATTGAGGAGTCAGAATATATCAATGATAAAATTGCATATAATTGCACAACTTTGAATGCAACGGAAATTATACTCAAATCACTGCGTCCCATCCACTAGACACCAAAGGATGCAGATGACACACTATTTTTTAGCCACGGAACCAAATTGTTTATGTTGTGATTGGGCTTGGCTGCGAAAATATCGTCAGACAATAAACCGGTCTGTGGTATAACCTATAACCTTTACAAAGCGCACAAGATTCTGAACTGAAGGATAATAAGAGCATGGGGAAAAGTAATTTGGTTGTGAACTTGAGGCTCTTACTGCCCAGGTTTGATCCCGTTTCATCCAACAAATAGCAATTGTGGTCAGTGAATCATCATTGCACAAATATGGTAAAATGCGCACCAAAACTTCGTTTAGGTGAAAAAAAACTGCATGTAGTGTCTATTTTAGCAAAAGTGGGCAAAATATACTTCAAAGCAAAATATAAAAGTGATTTTTTTTTTTGGGGGTGGAACCAGATGTATTGAAACACAATTAAGTGCAAAAAATGTACGAAGCTAAAACAATACTTTCTTCAGGGAGAAGTAACGTACAGTAAAGAAAAACATTGACAACTATTCTTGGCGTATAATATAATAATGAATCAGGATCATCTCATGGACCCGTAGAAAACCTACTTGCAGACCCAAGTTGGCCCACGGGCTCGGACACATGTGAACTTAGGGGTCAGTTCTGCCCCCGGGTCATTATTTTAACACCATGAATAACTGAGCACGTAATACTTTTACCAATAATGGCTGATGTAACATAATGAGGCAGTTATCACATTCTCTACTTATCTATTTTTTGGGAGCACCATATAGTGCAGAAAACACCGTATATTATTGATATGTACAGTATTGAGTGAATTTTTGCAACCATTTTTGCATGAGTTAATAGTAATTTTTTGGGTAGGGGATCCGAGCGCGTGGAGTACCTAATCCCCCTGGTGGCGGGTTTCGGGTCATCCCACAATAACCTCGACCCGACCTTCAACTTGAACTCCAGCAAGAGCGACTGGGCGCTCGTGTACGGCTTCAGCAAGATCTCGGTGCTCAGGCAAAGGGACGCACGCAAACAGTGGACCTTTACCTCTGCTCCCCTTCACAGGTAAGTTGTGATCCCATTGATCAACCGCGTATGTGTTGAATTTGGTTGTGGCGTGCCGTAGCCAGCCAACTCCGGGACACTTCAACAACGACGGAATCCTCGACCTTTTCTTCCAGCATTCGGCCAACGGCATCATGAAGGTAAATCTGCGGTTTTCAAACAAATCAAGCTTACCGTATTTATTTGTCTATGACCAGGGATTTTTTTTAAACCTGAAAAAGAACTCAAAATATGGGTTTACGTTATACCCAAGGTTTTATGGTGGTACATTACCATATTTGAGCAATAATTGATGAGTCAAAAACTTTTGCTGACCTTTTCACAACTTAAATATTTGAATAAAAAGGAGTAAATTAAAAACATATTAATATCAGATTCTACAATTAAAATAATTGAAAAATTCATTGATTATTAAATAATTATTAGTTGCTACGGGATTCGAACCTGGATTGCGGCGGTAAAAGCACCTGGTACGATGGGTAAAAGTAGTGTGAAGAGATAAAATCGAATCCCTTTTCCTGTATCATCTTTAACACTGATTATCCTCAGTAGGGTTGCGGGGGTTCTGGAGCCCGTCCCAGCCATCTTCAGGCAGTGGGCAGGGGACACCCTGAACTGGTTGCCAACCAGTCACAGGGCACTCGTAGACATACAACTGACTTGCTCATTCACACTTAAGAACAATTACGACTGGCCAATTAACCTGACATGCTTGTTTTTGGAATGTGGGAGGAAACCGGAGTGCCCGGAGGAGACCCACGCAGGCACGGAAGAAACATGCAAACCCCACACAGGAAGGTTTGATCCCATGACCTCAGACAAACGTGCTAACCACAGTGCTGCCGTGCTGCACCTGTTGCATCAAATATACTGCAAATGTGGATAGCACTGCTTTTTTGGATTGGGCAATCATTGCTCAAATAAGGTAATTTATCATTTCCAACCCAACATTTGTGAGCTACAATGCTTTATTTTCTGAGAAATAGTGAAACAGAATTTTCAATGAGTTTTTCATAAAAAATGAGGGGTGCACGATTTACTCAAGTGCGCGTTATGGACTAATAAATGCGGTAATCGATATTGATTTTTGACCTTGCAGGCTCAAGTGATTGACGGTTCAAGCGGTCGTCCTCTGTGGGCGGCGCAGTTTGTGTGCCCCCGTCTTGTTTTGGAAGCGGCGGCGGTCTCCACTTCCACCGGCCTATCAGCTTTTGTCTTCTGGGCAAGCCAGCCAATCATGGGGCAGAACAATATCACCAAGGCAACTGTGAGTGTGACAAGACGACAAGCTTTGAGGCAAACACATGTACGAAAAGAGAATAATTATCTTAAGTACCGTAAATCCCGGACTACAGATAGCACCTGATTAGAAGCTGCATGCTCAAATAAAAGAACTCAATTCCATTTCGTTTCATTTATGAGACGCATTGGATTCAACGGACACCAAATGTAATTAATTCACGTCCATTTCTTGCATTTCAAGCCTGGCGCAACACTTGGCGCCAACCGTGTGAGGAATTTGGGGTAGACTCCTTTGGCTGCAGAACGCCAAGGGAACTGTGCACCCGCACACCTGACGGCGTTTCCAGCGGCATCATTTTCAGTCCCAGTCCAAGTTGTTTATGTCACATGTTTTCGGATCATGTGACCGCTCAAGATAGCTTCATTAAAGACGACCATGCGCAGAAAGAAAATGCGAATGAGGGCTGCATCGTGTATAATGTGAGCCCTATATTTCTAGACGACAGCGCCAGCGCAACTAGTGAAGGATAGTGCAACATAGTAACACAGACGTAGAAGTCTTCTTTGATACCGTACAAAATTGCATGCGCTTGTTACCGTTCCTCAAGAATTAAATGAAACTCCAGTGACCTGAGAAAGCAAACGATGATACGACGAGAGAAGTTAAGCGTTTTTGATAAATAACTTCCACTGCCGTTCAATTTGGATGTATAAATTGAGGACTTGGTTCTGCATGAAAAAGTAAAAATATCATGAGTACGTTTTAAATATTTAATTAAGTACAGTAATCCTTCGCTACTTCACACTTGTTATCACTGGTTCAGTGTTCATTTTACCTCTGAAAAGTGATGAGTCCCGGGGACTCGCATGCTCAAAAATCTGTGGGTCCCCAAAATTTAGTGTTATCGAGGTTGAAATTGTAAATCGGTGACAAATATATAATAAAAATCTATATATTCATTCAGTTTTAATCATCAAATTATTAATTCATTTTCTGCATCAAATTATTGTTGGTAATATACCGATTAAAGGAATAACCACAAACCTGTCTTTTTTTCATTTTCTCCTTTTATACTTCCTTTTTTTTCTTAACTTCTTTATACAACATAATAAATCGTAATATAATACATCCAAGCAAGTGAGCCGTTTGAGAGCCAGCTCTCTTGAATGAGTTGAGCCGAAAAAGCCGGTTCTCTAAAAAGAGACTGACTTTTCACAACACAACTCGAGATCGGCGTGCAGACGAAAACTCGAACCGCGAGACCAAAACAACATATGCCGGATCTGCCTGACGAAAAGTTTGGAGTGCGGTAAATCTTTGTTTAAAAAAAATGTAATCTGGTAATAATGTCAATTTTGTGTCAAAAAAGTTGCGTCCCGGGGACGCACGTTGATTTGAGATTATGCGTCCCCAGCAAAAATGATGCGTCTAAGACGCAGGGACGCGGGCAAACGAGAACACTGCTGGTTCACTGCTTAGCGATTTTTAATTGAATTGTCTTTATTGTCATTGATATCGTGCATTGTGTTCTGACCAGACGGCACACAGCAATTGCTGTCACCGATGGCAGGTTTTGTTGCGTGTGTTCCCTGGGTGTGACTCTGTGTGTGACTGTGATAGGCTAGTGTATTCTGTCCATTAAGCAGCGGGGAGGGCGCACAACTCAATGTGTCCATCAAAGACAAACTGCCAAGCACAGCAACACCTAGCTTTTAGCGGCTTGTAACATTAAAAAAAAAGAAATTCATCAATTAAATCAGACCCTAAGGAAAGTCAGAAGGGTGAAAAGACATGGTTGTGTTTTAATATTTGCTTAGACCTGGTCAGCCCAAGGATAAAGGATGCTAACATGCAGCTAACCAGCTGCTCCTCTATTCTTTTTCTTACACTTAAAGTAGAAGACGTCCAGTTTCATTGTACTTTTGTATAATGACAAAAAGACCATTAATTCAGCTGCAATTCTGTTTGTTTTTATTTGTAGATCTATAGTTGTTATTTTGTTACAGTCGTTTACTCAGTTGGCAGGACGTCATCTCGAGGTAAATTTGACCCTTGATGCCTTTTTTGTGGGGGGTTCTGGTCCCCATTAACTGGGATAACTATTGTTAAACCTCCTGCTTTGCTGCTGTTATGTATTATATAAATATTGTTGGCAAAAACATCAACTGATTTCTTCTCTAAAAGGGTGCCATGAATGCCGTTTATTGTATTTAGAGCAAGCTCGCAGTTTTCCGAGATGCCGCCACCAAAAAAAAAAGCCCCATTATATTAAAAGCCACAGTGTTTGAGACGTACGCAAAAAATTAGCAGCCAGTCGTCGGGGAATTTACGATGATAAAGAGTGAAATCATGACTGATACCCTTGAATGTAATGCTCCAACAGGTGGTCCCAGGAGTGGTTCCAGCTGAACCAGTCATCAGAAAGCTTTTCCTGTTGCATCCTGCATATCCAGCGATACTCGTGCAGTTGGCCACCACCACAGATACGGCAGTGGCTGCCGCAGGTACGAGTCCCACCAGTCCTCTCAAGTCTTTGCTGTCATATGTAGCACTATGGAAACCCACGAGTGCCAAAACAGAGAATCAAAAGTGAACGTTTGATTATGATGCTGCTTAATAACAGGCATTTATGCAACATGGTAATATATTTTAATGGGACAAAATATGACCACTAGATGTCATTGTGTGGCGTAGTGCAACTGGAAACGAGTGCCAAAAAGCACAAGGAAGAATACAAACTATAGACACTCTAAGTGACAAAGTCCACAATTTTACTTCTCATTTTTTGCCCAGCCTTCTCGAGGTTTTTGGGTACCAGTAGCATCAAGATGGCAGACAACTTTGTCAGATCAAGCTTTGTAAAATAAATGCTAATTTCTTGACCTAGGAGTTTGTACAAAAATGCATGTCATTATGTATTATTGCTTATTATTTAAAGGTGGGGTGTGTCGTTTAAGGTTCTTTGATAAGTTTTAAGTCGAATATTTTCTTAAATAATTATGTGTTAACAATGCCTAAAACTGGCCTTGGTTGAAATGTTTATTTTTTAACAAGACTAAGTAAATGAATGCACATTTCAATTAATAGTATGACTATTAAATTCTAGTATTTTTAACAAATCTATTTTAAAGAATAGAAAGCACATCTTCATAATAATCCCTTATTTTAAAAACAAATAGCCATATTACATAAAACCCCCTATTGGCTTCCATTTAGCAGAGCCTCTCAAATCCTTTTTTACTCATACATAAAAAAAGGAACAAGAATAAGTGAACCGAGTCATAATCATGAATTGTTTTTAGCTGCAGTATTTGCGGACCAATGCTATGTCATTCTTTGAAAAGCTTATATATTTGTATTGGATCTGTTCAGATCACCAAAATTATTGTCAAAAATATAAATATTGCTCTTACATTGTGACATATTGGTCTCAGGCTCCAATGCTGATTACAAAGTCTGAGTAAAAACAGGAAAAAAAATCCAATATGTAGAATATAATAATGTATAAAGATGAATTTAATTTAGTTTAGAGATTTACGTTTGTCCTCGCAAACCTACTGAGGATAAGTGGTGCAGATAATGGATGGATTCATGTTTTTAGAATGAAAGACCCACTTTTCATTGATGAAATCTTGGGTCAAACTGCCTGTTAGGGGTGCAACAAAAACTTGGTTAATGATCGAATAATTTGCAAAACGGCAAAAAAAACAACAACTATATTTAACATACATTAATAAAATAAAAATACATTAAAAATTAATTAGTGCTGGTAAAATGAAGCTCCATCAAGCAGTGAGCCCTGCAAGAAAATGCTTCACACACACACGCGCACACACACGTAGGGGCTTCAAGATGAATCTTTTCTTCGACTACGCCATCCTGTGGACGGAAAAATGTATTACATGCTTGGTGCACGCAAGAAAATGGTGGGCTATTAATCATTCTCTGAATTGCTCTCCTAGTATAGGGAAATTAGACACCAATGTCCTCATCTGGGCAACCGAATTGTGGTCCACTGATGCCGTCTCATACGCATACCTGATGATGATAGATAGATAGATAATCTAGACTTTTTCAGGTTCTGCTGGAGTATTTCGAGCCAGCAATGTCCTCCAGGCTGGGCAGAGAGCACCCAGTGATTAGTCTCTTGTATGTTCTTTCTCTTACGATCGATTCTGTCATCCAGTGAGTTACGAGGAACGGCAGAAAGACGCATCTTACATCACCGTATCATCACGAACAACGCCCGACTCGAAGCCTGCGGCTCGCATTGTGAAAAATATAAGGCTGCGTGCTGCCATTGCTCGAGGACAAATCATCACGTTGGGCGAGGGCGACAAAACCGGGACGTCCCTTAAACCTGCCGCCTTTCAGATCAATACGTTTTACAGACACCTGTACTTCAAACATCAGGTAGGGGGATCTTTATTTGTTTACAGACGCTCCCCTACTTACGATCATTCGACTTACGTAAAACGGAAAAAATGATCATTTTTTGGGGGATGTCGAAAAATATCCGGACATTGCTGTAAGTTAGATTTTGTATTGCGTGCACCTTTTTCCGAGTACAGGACAGAACTGTAGTGCTTCTTTCCGCCGCTACCGGCTTGTGGCACTGTGAGAGGTCACCCAGCATCCACCCTGAAGAAGAAATCTGGCTTCCTCATCCTAGTTCGTGTGTAAACATCTCCACTTCACGTGCTCGTAATCCCATCAGTGTCACTAATGTAGCGTGTCGTTTTGTGTGGGTAATGGATTACTTCTCCTTCATGAAAAAACACACTTACGGTCTTTGTGGAGAGCGACAACTGTCTGCACCAGTCTATTGCAAACACACCGAACTCTACAAAACAACTCTCGCGCTTCCCTACACTCTTGCACCAACTCTCGTGACATTCGTCGCCCTTCTGACATCATTCATTTGCACCTCACATTCTACGCCTACACTTTTGTAGCGCTCAAAACTTTGACGTTTTTATTGTTTAATATCTTGTGCATCCATTCAATATGGTTGGTGTAAAGTGTAAAGAAGTGGCAAGTCATTTAATTTAAAATGAAAGTCAAATAAGAAAGTTTGATGGGGTTGAGAAAATGGTTGGATCACTTTTTTTCAGCCACTTTCTAACATGTAGGTGGATCTCTTGAAGCCCATCTTCCAAAAGTAAGTCGTACTCAACTTTATTTATCTTTATAGAGCATATTATTTTATGAAATGTTTACTTTTTTAGCACAAAACACTACCGGTTACGTATACAAGCCTTAAACATACTTATATAAACCATAAACATACAAAATAATAATACTATAATACTATACATAGCCATAATTATCTAGTATATTATTAGTACTTCAATACTCCAACTCAATACAACATTTTATTTATACAGTAAACCTCGGATAAGTCGGATCCAGATGGACCGGTCATTTTCATCCGACTTATCCGAGGATCCGACTTATCCGAGGTCGCAAAATTTCGAACTAAGAAGAAATTTACTCTTAGAAAAGTGCATACTTGTATATGTAAAATGAAATACCAAGCAATGATATCTTGTAACATGATCAAAGTTTGAGGGCTCATTCCAAACTTCGCCGCGATGTCTTTTTGCTTCATGTGCTGATTCTTTTCTTGGAATTCAATGATAGCGAGCTTTTCTTCATACGTTCTAGTCTTGAGACTCCTGCCTTTGGTTTTAGAACTTGAGGCCATCGCCACACCGTAGACCGCACAGACCGCAAGGAAGTCCAAAGAAATTCACACAAATTCAATTTGAATGCTAGCACTACTGTAATAAGAAACAATGGGATTATGATTACGAGGCTTTGTTCTATGACCGCGTGCTGTGATTGAGAGTGCTATCATTCAACACTGAGGAGGAGTTTGATGAATAGCCTCTGCCAATCACGGAACGCCACGTCACATCAAGAAATCTTCCCGGAAAATCTGGGAGGGGTGAAAATCTTCCCGGAAAATCTGTGAGGAGTGAAAATCTTCCCGGAAAATTCCATCGCTTACTGCCACTGGAGGCTGAAATTTAGAGCATTTGGGAGATGTCCTAGGCGACCTGATACCGATCCGACTTATCAGAGGCGAAAACCATTAAAAAGGGTCAATTGTACGGAAAAATCCATCCGACTTAGGCGAGGATCCGACTTATAAAATCCGACTTATGCGAGGTGTAATACTACAGAAAAGCCTAGAGAACAAACGTTCCACGCAATTTGTCCGACTTATCCGAGAATCCGACTTATGCGAGTCCGACTTATCCGAGGTTTACTGTATCTGTACATTCAAGGAAACTGCGGGTCAGATGTATCAACATTTAGTTCTGTATACACGTGTACTAGAATGACAATAAAGTATATCTGAATCTGATCTGAAGCAACTTACAAACAAATTCAACTAACGAACAAATCCTACTTACGAACGATCGTCTTGAACCTAACTCGTTGATAAGTAGGGCAGCGTCTGTAGTCTCATCAATTTTATTAATGATATGCTTTATTACCACGTGGCAACACACTGAGCAATGAGCATTAACTACTCCATTTCTTTATTTTTAGTAACATGCTGCTTCTCGATCATGCTGACAACCACTGCACTAGGAAGAGATTCATTCGAAGTTTACATATTGTTACTTTAATTACTATGTTTTGTTTTTTAATCAGACAAAATGTGAAAATGTTAGTTTCTTATAGTTGTATTATTTATGTTTATGATATATTCTGATTTATTTAAATAAAGTTTTAGATTTTGCTTTTTTTTAATCAAATGCTGAAACTTGGTTTTGGTTTGATCACTGCACTTTTGTTTTAAAGAAAGGGACCGCAAGTATTTCAGTTATAAAAATTCCATGTCACATATTCTTGACTGGAATTAACTCCATTCGAACAATTTTTTGGTGCATTTCTAATTGCGTTGTGCAATTGGTGTAAACATTGATCGTTGTACAGTATTTATTTGTTGATGCGTTATGCCTAATTTTGTGTTTTTCCCTCACTTGGCTGCTCATAACTGCAATGTGATATTGTGTAATGTGACTTCCTGTACTTACAAAAAGTTCACTGATTTTTGTCATCATGTTCAACACATACCACTTTGTGGTTAATAAAGATTTTCAACTGGAGCATTCCTCTAGAACAGTAGTGTCAAAGTCAAATGGATTGAAAGACCATAGAAAAGTTGAGCAACAAGCTGGGGTCCGGACTGGGCGATTGCACATTTTTAAGATGACTCTTAGAGTTTAGTGAACCCTTTTGAACCTACTGAAAACAAATATATTCCAATATGATCCAATAAATAAAATCATATTTACTTAAGGCTCTGTCAGTAATCTTAAATTTTCAACAGGCAAAAGACAAATTTCCTCGATTCAAAAATTCCCATAAAACATTGAACATTCGCTTCTAGCTTTGAGACTGGGAGGTCGGTGGTTTGCGCCCCGGCCGAGTCATTCCTAAGACTTAAAAAGTGGTCGGCGGCGCCCTCTGTTGGCTGCGGCTGCATCGGCTCGCTACAACGGGTCAGGTGCAATCGACATTTCGTTCTGTGTGCATTGTTACACAGAATGACAATACAAGGAAATTATTATTATTATTATTATTATTATTAGTTTGGCAAAAGTGGGTTAAATTGACTTCAAAGAAAATGTAATACCAATTTTATACACAACTGGAATATATTTTAAAACAGAGTTTGATTGAAATACATTCAAATAAAGTGCAAATTTATGTCGCAAAAACAACACTTTCTTCAAGGAGAACTGATTTACAGTAAAATAAATAAAAGTTCTATAGTCAAGATCTCAGGGGCCATGGAAAACCTGGGAAAACCTGTGACATATGTATGTGCCTTAGATCTTGGATTTACAAGAATAACAGACGGGTCAGTGCAGCATCTGCCGTCATTCAGACCCTGTACAGGTCCTTCGTGGTGAAGAGGGAGCTGAGCCGAAAGGCAAAGCTCTCGATCTACCGGTCGATCTACGTTCCTACCCTCACCTATGGTCATGAACTTTGGGTTATGACTGAAAGAACACGATCAACAAGTGGCCGAAGAGAGTTTACTCCGCAGGGTGTCTGGGTTTTCCCTTAGAGATACGGTGAGAAGCTCAGTCCTTATTGAGAGGAGCCAGTTGAGGTGGCTCGGGCATCTGATAAGGATGCCTCCTGGACGCCTCCTTCGGGAGGTGTTCCGAGCATGTCCCACCGGCAGGGGGCCCCGGGGGCGACCCAGGACATGCTAGCGAGACTATGTCTCTCGACTGGCTTGGGAACGCCTCGGGATCCCGTCGGATGAGCGGGAGGAGGTGGCTGGGGATAGGGACGTCTGGGTTTATTTTAAAGGCTGCTGCCCCCGCGACCCGACCTCGGATAAGCGGAGGATAATGGATGGATGGAACATTTGCTTTAGTATTACCTATTTGTAGGAGTTTAGGCAGAAATGGTACTGGTTTATTTAGAAACAAGGATTAAAAATAACTAACATTCAAGAGTATTATTAGGGCTGCAACAATGCATCAAGAAAATCGATTAAAATCAATATTAAAAGCTTTGGCAACTAATTATTGATTTGTTGTATCACATGATTTATGAGCCACTACGTACATGAATCAATCAATTCACTGTATTGATTTAACAATCAATGCCAATAAGCTGGCACGCTGAGAGTTGTAGTACTACTTTAGTATGACAGAGAGCATCAAGACGGTATTTATAAAACAACTCAAATTTTCTTTAATTTATTGAACATTGCATCCTAAACAAAATTGGCATGAACGTTAGTAGTGTTTGTTGTATGATGAAACAAAGTAACAATTTAAGGGAACAGACAGTGCTGCTGAAGTGCAGTAAAAAAAAACGGAAAACGGGTAAATGAAATAGAATCATGACATTTAACTCAAGGGGAAGATTCTTATGGATATTATATATCATTTTTATAATGGAAGTATTCATCATATTTAAAAAAAAACAAATTTGTTGACAATACTGTGAAAAGTGGGTTTACATTTAATATATATTATTGGTGGATAAAAAAATGCTACACATAATTTTTTTTTTGTATGATAAGTCCAAATGAAATATTTTGAATAAGGTGGATACATTCGTATGCATTTTGTCTATTGTCAAGATAATTGACACGTAATAAGGGGAACTGCAATCATTGATCGGGCCGATGTTGACAGCCTTTACCTGCATTTGAGTGTGTACTTGCTGTGGCGATAAATTAGCGCTGGGCGGCGCTGTTGTGTCTCCTCATCGCATCGCCAACGTGGTTCCGCATTACTCCGCATCCAAGCGCTGCTAATCATGGCGTCGGCTTTTCGTCGCCTCGGCTGGCTTTCGGCTGTCAGGAGCGTTTTCTCCTCCCCGGCGAAGACTGTGACAGTGTGTCGATCGGCCGTTTGCTCCTCTTCCGGGGCCATTTTACCCAAACCCAAAAAGGTGAGTAGTTGTCTTTTCTTGGCTTGAGCAGGGTCTATGCGCGACATATCTAGTACCGGATGACCACCGCAGAGGTACCATTTCCCACCTCTTTATTTGACCTGTAGCAAAATAAACTAAGCGTGTGTTTCTATGTTGACTCCGGGGAGCAGACCCCATTTGGCCTTTGGCGAATTGCAGCGGTAGTGGTGCCTTTCTTGTATGTGGGGACTCGAATCAGCAAGAACTTCGCCGAGCTCCTGGAGGAACACGACATTTTTGTCCCGGAAGACGATGACGACGACGATTGAGTGGAACAGACGAATCTACGTCAACTATCGGCGACGCCAGGTACATGCTGTGTTCAAATACATATTGTTTTTTGAGTTGCAATTGTTTTTCTTCCAGAGGAAGGGATCGGCATCCCCAAATAATGACAGAGCCGTAACGTTTATTTTCCGCAAAGTCGGCGCACGGGAGTGTGAATCGTAATCTTTCGTATGTTTAGTAGATCTGAGGAAAACCAAGTAGGTATTTATTTATAAATCCCAATTTGTGTATTGTGTTCGTGTGTGGCCAAACAGAATTTCGTGATAATATACACAATTGTACTTTAGACTTGTGGGAGTGTTTTAGCTAGGTTTGTGTCAAGGAACCGCCAATCAAAACCAAAGAAATCCATAAACCTCTCCTTTAGTGTACAGGCAGCTCTGGAGCTGCATGCGGCCAAGCAGCTCTTTGGCACTCCCTTGTGGCTCACTGGCACTTTTTCAACCAACCATGGCCCCAACAACCTCGCTCAAGTGGAATGCTCGGCCAGCTACGCCGAGCCCGCCAACGGCGGGCCATTATGCTTTTTGACAAATAAAAATGACACTGATTTTGACGACAGACCAAAGACAACTAAAACACAAATATGCCTGGAGCCGCAATTACTGTAAAGCCTTATATTACATGTGTCAAACTCATGGCCCATTAGCCAAATGTGGCCCCCCACATGATTTCATGTGGCCTGTGAGAGCTTTAAATGTCTGAGCGTCTAAAAATCGACAGATCGAAAGAGTGTTTTGTCCACAAACTACATTTCCAACGATGCCTGGTGACTACAATACCGGCACTGTGTTGGTCCTGCGCAGCTCGACGCCAGTATTTTCATGCTAATGATTGGAATATAGAAAATTCTATTATTATTAGAATGTACTATTTTAGTTTGGTATACTGTGATACCTCTATATACATGATTATTTTTCCCCAATTTGTGATTGTATCTAGAATTCTTCATATCGTGAGTCATTTTGCCCAAAATCAATTTGTTTTCCGTGTCCTACAAGCATCCAAGTGTACCCTAAAGAGCTGTAAAACTTCTTCCTGATCAACTAAAAACACATTCAAATAGTAATTGAACAGAAAAATACAATAAAATGACTTTAGAGCCTTGGTCTCTAGTGGTAATTTTTGGAATGTCTCAACTTGGATTTTCTCTTGTGTGTCAAGAATAAAGACATTGTGTCTGCAGGATTTTTCATAGCCCGTTTGTCCTTAATCACAAAGTTTAAAAGGGCTGTACATTCTACTATTGCACCATCTCCTGATCTAAAACCTACACAAGGGCAAGGAAAAACTCAATAGGGTCACTGTATTTCATTTATGACATTCATGTTGTGACATTTCTTTGATGGGACTGTAATATTTGACTGAAATAATTGAAATATTCAGAGTTACTTTACATGAAGGAGTAGCCACATTTAGCTTACATACCAATTTAATTTTGTTGCACGAATAAGTTACTTCAGGCCCTTTTGAGGACAGCTATTATGCTGTTGTGGCCCTCAGTGAAAATCATTTTTACGCCTCTACCTTATACAGACCTTTTTTTACTCACGTAAAAGTTTTTTAAAATATTTTGGGAAAGCATTAAGAATGTTGTATTTTACAGTAGGAGTTTAAAAAAACTTTACATTGCAGTACAATTACTTCAAACTGAATTTTAAAAGTTGCAACTATGGGACGAATAGCAAAACCTACTGTAATTACTGCTATTCACCTGCTTCTTAAAGGGGCACTGTGTAATTTGACCACTAGATGGTCGCTGAATTGTGTAGTCCAACTGAAAACGTGTGCTAATAAGCAGACCTAGTTACCTAACCACGCCATTTTTTTTTTTTTGCCCACCCTTTCCATATTGAGATACCCGTAGCAGCACAATGGCCAAACATGTAAGCTCCCTCTCGGTTAGCTGTGTTAGGTAAAATGAAAAATTCGGCTTGAGTATTTTCAAAATATGCACATTTATATGACAGTTTGTGTATTTTTGGTGAATTCCAATAGTTTTTTGGGGTGGAATGAAGTATTTTCGCACCAGTAGTAGGTGCTAAACAATATACAATGTCCCTTCAAAGAACATCTTAGCAGAAAAAAATGTAGATTTCTGAAACAAACTGCATTTTTAGGGTGCAATTCCAGGTGGTCTTTAAATTTCAGCAAAGTCTGATACTATAAAGCAAAGGTCGGCAACCTATGACACGCGTGCCACTTCTGGGGTTAACCAGTGGCACATTTTTTAAAATGGGCATTTTTACCTGAAATTTAGACATTTGCGTGCCGTGTTGTTTAGAGGCTTTACAGTAGCGCCCCTCCCCTTCTGCTCCGTGTGTGTGTCTGCACAGCGACTCGCAGAAGAGGAGAAATCTGTGTTGACCCAGCCACAGAAACACCGGCGCGCGATAAATGAACGTATGACAGCTCCTGCAGTGACAAAATCTCGTTCTTTGACTGACTGGGGGCTTGTGCAAAAAAATGACCGTGCTGTTTGTGCATTATGCCTCGAGGCCGTTGTACCTCGCATGTCAAGTGTTAAACGTCATGATGAGACAATACATGAATTCAAGGCGTAGACATTAAAACGTGCTGTGTCCAGGTACGGCAAACAAACACAGACCCTAAAAACCTTTTGTCACTGCTAAAAACACCACCACTAAAGCAAGTTATCACATTGCTCACGACTTTCATAGCAAAGCACGGAAAACCATTTATATCTGAGACCAAATCAGCTGTTATTTCTGTTGCACTTATTTTCAAGTAGCCTTCTGCCTTGTTGCGGTTATTTCATTTTTTTATAATTTCTGCAATAAGATTTCATTGATGAAGGGTATGGTAGCTGTCCATATCACATGTTTTTGATTTTAGTTCATTGTTGATGAAGAATGGTTGATAAAGGTAGATTCTTTTGGTAAAAAGTTGAAGTCATGGATGTCTACAGGCCTCCCCACATGTTGCTCATATTAATTTTTTAGTTTATTGATGAACAAGAATAGTGTAAGAAATTGATTTAGTTATATTATTTGATGTATATCCTTATTGTATAGTCAGACTGGTGTAAAAATACAGCTCTTTCGGATATAAACAAAAATGTGCGAATCATTAATCTTTGTGCGACACACTGGTTTACAAGGACATTTGAAAGTGGCACTCCACACCGAAAAGGTTTCTAACCCTTGCTCTAAAGCCACCAGGTAGACCCCCTAAGGACACTTGAGTAGCTAAGCGGACAGGTACTGATAATAGCTATGATTTTATAGGAAATTTTCTTTTAACTGGCAAGATGTTCTAGTAGTTGACTGAGCCCATTTTAACTTGACCTCTAATAGTTACAACCAGGTTATAGCAAAGTAATAACATAAGTTGTCAATTTAGAAACTTAAACTGGTAGCCCTATTTGCCAAAGAGTAACAAAAATACCCCTCAGCTCAAGGTTAAAGGTTAACTTATTTCGTTGTGTGTGTTTTGCAACCCAGTGGAATTGTTGTGCTTGCCACGATATGAGAAAATGTGTCTAATTCAAACTAACTTCCCATAATGTGCGTGATGACGCAACAAACTTAACGCCTTGTGTCCCATTAATTACCTAATTGTAATTTTTTTTCCCCCCACAGACCTCATTTGACCCAGCTGTACTGGGAAGAGTTACCACTCAACTAGTTGTTTTGTCTACGTGTTACTGTCACTGAGCCCAATAAAGTCTTCTTGTACTGTGTTTGCATTCAATAGTAAAGGTTTCAATAATTTAGCTACTGTATGTATACCGTAATCCCTCATTTTTTTCGCAGCTAATGGAGACCAGATACCCCAGCGACATACATGTTCCGTGTAGTAATGCTGCCGGTAATAATAACAACATACTATTACATGTCCGAGAGCACACATGTTTACGTGCTGAAAAACGACAAACTCTCATACTTCGAAACCTAGCACAGTAAACAATATACAATTTATAAGCTAAGATCGGAAAACATGATTGTACCAAAGTAGTTTAGTGTTGTCCAAAGAAAAAGAGGTACTTTTGCAGAAGTTTCTAAATTTAAATATTTTAACCTACAATGCACTGAGGCTGCGAAGTACAAAGCATGAAGTAGTACAGAGGTACGGTTATGTTTAACAATAGACTATTGCAGGGGTGTCAAACTCATTTTATCTCAGAGGCCACACGATGGAACAAACATTCTAGTCGGGGGCTGGACTAGTAGATTAGAGAGAAAGAAATGAGAGTGGAAGAGAAAAAGAGACGGTGGGACAAAGAAAGAAAGGGAGAAAGAGAATATCAGAAACAAGAGATAAGAGAAATAGTGAGGGAGGGGAAAAGAAAAATCCAAAGGGGAATAGAAAGAAGGGGAAAACAAAAGAGGTCCCGCAGGCTGGATTCAATCCCTTAATGGGCCTGATCCGGCCCAAGGGCCACCCGTATGTCACCCCCGGACTAATGGGTGCGTTTGATGTTAAACCCAGTGTGTACTATTTGACCACTATATGGTCAGAATAATTATCGATCCCTCATAAAAATTTTGTTTTATAATAAGACAAACAAGCGAGTGAACGTTTTGCGTGTATTTACATTAAAAGGGATCATCTGGACTCTGTCTCGACAAATAGACAAATGCAGAGCTCTAAGTTTCAGGGATCGTGGCCCCGGTAAAATTTGGACAGGAAATCGGTCGTGCGTGGTTCTTCAGACTCGTGAAAATAACGCATTACGTGTGTCCTCTGTTTCCATACGTGGATGGTCTCTTGGAGCTCCATTTTCCCCTGCAAAATGACAAGAATGTGAAGCCGATTCCATAAGGTCAGAAGTGCACTTGTGTGCGACCGTTACCTTAATGACTAACATGTCGATCATACGAGGGTCCGTGACATGTTTGTTTTTGTCGAACATCTCCCTCACTTTGTCTCGGCCCTGTTGTGTTGTGATGTCCAGCTGAAACAGGGTCACTGTGGAACAACAAAGGAGAAAATCATGCATTTTATGAAGAGCTTTGAAGCCCATTTCACATGACATCGAGCAGTGGACAGCCAGGACTGATGGCCAGCCAATCACGGGGCACATAGACCATTAGCCATACAACCAATCACACGTGCGTCCAAACCTAGGGACAATTTGGAGTCACCGATCAACCTGCCATGCACGTGTTTGTGGGAGGAAACCAGAGTGCCAAAAGAAAACCCACGCAGGGAGAAGATGCTAACTCTGCGCAGGGAGGCAGTTAGCTGGAATTAAACCCAGGATGTCTGAACTGCATACCTGTCAACCAAAATAGTTTCTCTGTATTTTATACTATTGATAATAATTTCAAATTGTGTATTACAATTTTAGTATGGGGAAAAGATTGTATTTTAGACTGTTTTTTTTTTGTTTGACAAATCTCATCTTGCTCGATCTGAAAATTAGCAACACTAAATTTAATGCAAGTAGAGAAAGAACTAAGGAACCGGCTAAAAGAATAGTTTGAGTTGTTTATTTAGTAAATAAAATAAACTTGGCTGAAGTTGAAAGGTATGGAACTGTAAGGTGGATGTGCCATCAATTCAATAATGAAAAACTATAATGGCTGGGTGCCATTAGAGCATCTCCTGCAATGACAGGGGAAATCTTTTGGGTGGGAATTCCATTTTAGCAGGGTCATCAGCACATGAGATCAGAAAACCCAAAGAGCAAGAATGAGTCCAAATGGAAGACTAAAGTCCTGAAAATAGGGGGTACGGACAGTAATTGTCTACATAGATATCGTTTGGAAAAGATTTAACTTCAAAATACAAAACATCCAAGGAGAAAACAAAAAAAGGAGGGACTGGAAATTGAAAAGCAACTCTTCAGTCATCTTCAGTCAACAAAAACCAAAAGTGCTGATTTGGCATTTTGGGGCATTAATCACATCTAGGGTAATGTACCAAACTGCCTGTGAAAGATGGTGGTCATATCCAAACTCATTTCCCCTTTTCTTTAAGGATGTTTTGCATAATTATGTTGCTCGCTGTTAGTTTCGCAATTTACCTTGTTGAAACGTATTTCATACCAGAGATTTTCAACCACTTTGCTGCGAGAAATTATCCAATGTGACTTTTTGAAATTTAATAAAACATTTATGAATCATTTTCTGCAAATATTATGTCATTGTCAAGTGTCTTTGCGGTAAAAAACTGGGGTTATTATAAATAATATTGTAATTAAAGACACTGTTCAGTGTCATTTTATAACATTTTAGGTTAGGGGTGTGCCGCAAAATTTTTCCAATGTAAAAAAACATGCCCTGGCTCAAAAAAGTTCGGAAAACACTGCTTTATATGATCTTGTCACAACAGAATGAGATACCTGTCAACCTAAAACAATTGATTCCCTTACTAATGATTTTGAATCCTTTTACAAACACAATGCAATTTTTATTCAAATCCAGACAATGTAGAACAAAAACAAAGAATTTGTGTAAGAAAAACGAGCGAAAAACAAATGCATGATTTGTTACTGTACCCATACCTGTCAACCTGTACGTTTTTGCTGTACAAAGTACGTTTAAGACGTACAAAAAAAATCTGTACGGAAAAACGCAAATATGTCAATTATGGGAACCATCCGGTATACACCGACTATCATAAAACGGCAAATCAATCAAGTCAAACGACTTCGCCGCGGAAGCTTCTATCTCGGTATTGTTTTTTTTCATTGAAAACTTGGAGAGCAATTTGATGTAGTGAAAGGAAGTCCGTCTCTTTTTAGAGAACCGGCTTTTTCGGCTCAACTCATTAAATAGAGCCGTCTTTCAAACGGCTCACTTGCTTTGATGCATTATATTTATTTATTATTATTATTATTATTTTGTATAAAGAAGTTAAGAAACAAAGGAAGTATAAATTATGAAAATGAAAAAAAGACAGGCTTGTGGTTATCCCTTTAATCAGTATGTTACAAACAATAATTTAATGCAAAAAATGAATTCATAATTTGAATAAGAAAATGTGTTATTCTACTTAATTATAGTTGCATGTATTTTTTCTTTCTACAGTGAACGTCCAAGCTACTTAATTTTTTAACTTTTTTAAAAATAATAAACCTCATTCATGTCGAGCAACTCAGGATCTCACAACAAAATGTTAATTAACAATATATAAGATGTATAATATACCATGTTAAACTACAAAAATAACACGTTTGAAAAAAAATATAGTGCGAGATTATTTACATTTTGTAAGGGAAAACACAACAGTTTGTAAGGGTATGGAGCCGTGGAGCTTGACAGGTATGCTGTACCGCAACAATATTGGCAATTTACGGTGTCGTTCTCTGCTAGCAGTGACCGAGACGATCTGGAATAAAGCCGAAACAGGCAAGATGAGATCGGTCCAAAAACATTAAAAAATATTCTTCAGAAATAAAGTCCTGTACAAACATTGTAATACGGCTTACGGCATTTGAAATGATTCAAAACGTATAAATACAGGTTAAACGTAAAAGTCGATAGGGGAGCCATGTTGACATGACCGCTTTAGAGGCAAGCTAATAGCTGAATGCACCCACGACCTTGACAACCGTATCCTTCTCAACAAATGCACATACCAGTGTTGGGGATTTCTCGATACCAGGCTCGGTACAGCTCTCGGACTCTGCGCTTCGCCTCATCCAAATCTCTGCTGAAAATTGGTTTAACAACTTTAGCGGCACCGACAGCTCGCGTTGCTGCAGTGGACGCCATGACTGTTGTCGTCCTGTCTCTTCTTCGACGGTTTTACAAAAAGTAAATTGCGCCATCTAGCGCACGTCACTTTCATGCGCCTTTTCATTACGAGTTTAGTGGTCTCACGAAACTGTTTGGCGCGTATGTAGCGACTTACTCCAAAAGTAACTAAACAGTAACAAATATATACTTTCATTGTCATAACCTCCCTTAACTGCTTTAAAACTACCACATCCAGGGTCGGAGTGGGCTCCCTCTTTAGGCCGGGAGTTTAACACCCAAAGCCGGCCCACTTAGCGATAAAGGAGCAATTTGAATGAATGAAACAACAGCGCGCTCTTATGACGCATTTTACTGGGATTAAATCCTGGTATATGTTGATAAATTAACAGGAAACATTTTACACTTTCAATTCCAAGTTAAAGTACATACATATTCTGATATTGATAAAAACACAATTACCCATGACAGAATGAGTAATTTGAGATCAAATTGCACTGGCCCTTCCAAAAGATTGTGAGGCTTTACACTAAACTCTTGCAAAGTAGCTTCACTACACGGGGTACTTAAAACATCAAAATCCTCCTAAGCAAAGTACTTGTCTCTGGAATTTTGTTGATGACAATGTCATTGTCCATAGACTTGAATATTTCCTTTACAGTGTACAGCAGTTTGAAGACCGTGAGCTTCTGAGATTAGTTTTTACATGCTTCATGTGCTGTCCCTTCTCAAGGTTTCTTCATTTTTCTCATGTTGAGGTTTTCTTTGCCCTCATGCGGGTTTTAGATCAGGGGATGGTGTAATGATAGTCAGTGGTTTCCTATAATCTTTGGTCTGTGCAGCCATTTGAGACTCCTTGTAATTAAAGGCTATACAAATAAACATAACTTGACTAGTAGCTCTGCTCACATGCAATCTGTGTACAGGAAAGGTTCAACAGGAACTTATATGCCAGCCCAATAATGTGATAAGCATCTGTGAGGTTATATTGTGAGATGGCCTGCTTTTTTGCTTCCTTATTTTTCCTCAAAATTATTTTTTCTTTTATTTTTTACTGCTTCGCTCTACCACTTTTCCTTATTTTCCTTGTATTTTGATTTTTCTAGCCTTTTGATTCAGTTTTTCTTCCTTTATTTTTGTTTTTCTTGTTTCACTCGGTTTGCATTTATTATTATTGTTCTGCTATTGTTAATTTTTTTTCTTTAGCTTTCCCACAAGTAATTTTGAGCATCGGGTTACATAACAATTTTTAATATTTGGATAAAAGCAACAAGAACAATCTGAAGAGGCTTTTGGGAGTCAAAAGAGCTCTTTATTTAGTGAGCGGAGCCAAAAGAGACACTTCTCGAAAAAGAGACTACGAGCTTATTTGAATGAGAGGAGCCACCAGGTAAAGGTAATTATCTGCTAAATTCTGCAAACATGTAGCACAAAATACAACCAGGGACACACAAATGAAAGGCAACAAGTGCAAGATGAGTGAAAGGAACTATAACAGTCCTTTTTTTTTCTCTCCCTGGCTTTTTTCGGCTCCACCTACACCTTTCCGCCCTCCATCGTACCTGACTCATATCATTTGCGCTGTTCAATGTTATTTTTACTGCTATAGAGAAGGAGAGTGGTGCCTTAACAAATGAAGATTTGGGAGGGGAAAATTTCCCCAAATAGTAAAACTCACCTCATCTGTTGAGCTGAATGTGGCCGAATAGCTGACGAAAGAATGAATGCATGAGTATGGTTAGAAAGTGCAAGTGACAGATACATGTTAAAACTTTTTCTCATCCAGCCATCCAAAACTCAACCTTGAAATATGCCAGCCCTTCGGGAAATCTCTCGTCTCTCGACTATTCCTGAATAGTCACTCCGGCATTGGCTACATATGAAAAGAAATGGAAAAAAATCTTTACACCAACATGTGGAAGCAGTAAACCCTTCATATTTCTTGAGAGTTTGCAAACAAACACATAGCCCAGACACTCTATATCCATTTTGTCTCTGGGCTTCAAACCACTCAAAGATCTCCATTTCTGAGTGCTGCCCTAGACGTTTTTTTCTCCAGGCATGGAGCATTGTAAAAATTATTTTACAAATAAAAAAGAACAAAATTTAGCACTTACAGTATAAATTCCTGTATAAGCTACGTCCCACCCCAAAGAGCTCGTTACCATTCGCTACCAGTGACACACAACCGAACATGCGCATATAAGTAGATTCAGATTCACTTTATTGTCATTCGTATACACGTGTATACAGAACGAAATGTCGATACATCTGACCCGCACAGTTTCTTTGAACGTCAGCCGGGATAGATAAGATTAACCATGTCTTCGTCAGAATTTTAGCGCAGCAGTTCGTCATCTCGCGGTTCGATGCCACTTCCAGTTGTTAAATGGTCCAGTTTATTGTCCAGAGAGCGAACGTTGGAGAATGGATGGGAGAGGCGTTTAGCCTTTAGCCTAGCTGTTAGTCCCCCTCGGATGGGTCTGGCCTTGATGCGGCGAGGGGGCTTGCGTGTTCCAGTGACCCTGGAGAGCGATACCGTCGGGAGCTTGCTCCTGGTAGGGTCACCCATGGCGGGCCGGTATCCGGGGTAGGTTCCAGACAAACAAAGACCCCAGCGTGTCGGTACGCTGTGAGGTGGCAGCCCCACCAACCGACTATCCTGCGGAGGGCTAACAACTCACCCAGGAGAGACCCTCTTTGTTATGAAACTGACCAGAGAAAGAAGCCGGACTGACCAACACGGTAACGGACCCCAGCCTGCCCCCGACCAACTCATCAGCTGGACACCCATAAGCGACAGACTACTGTCTGCTCGCTTCCTCCACCATCACGACAAGATGACAGTGATCGTGGCCTACGCCCCCACCGATGTCGCTGATGAGGATGCGAAGGACGCGTTCTTTGACCAACTCCACCAGGCTGTCGACCAAGCCCCACCACACGACGTCACCATCATCCTCACTGATGCCAACGCCACTCTATCCAGCAATGATCGGTCCCCCGGCTCACCTGTTGGCACCACCTTCGTTGACAGCACAACAAACGACAATGGCAACCGCCTCCTCCTCCTCTGCCACCAAAACAACCTCTGTGTTGCTGGCACCTGGTTTCCCCAGAAACGCATCCATCACTGGACGTGGTACAGCCCAGATGGCAGAACCAGGAAGGCATTGGACCACATCCTGATATCACGACGCTGGAAGTCGTTTGTAACCAACTGCCGGGTGTTCACAGGAGCACAGCTTGGCAACACAGACCATGGTCTGCTGGTGGCCCAGCTCAAGCTAAAGCTCCGAGCCAACCAGCACAAGACTCTGCCTCGCCCCGACTCCTCCCGACTCAGCGACCCCAACATCGCCAGAGACTTCAGTTGCTCCATCCGCCGCACTCTCGATGCCCTGGCTCCTGACAAGCTGACAGACTGGGCGGCCTTCAAGGAAAGTGTCCTCCAGTCTGCTCACAATGTCCTCGGACGCCCGCGATCCTCCCCGAGAAAGCCCTGGATATCAGAGAGGACACTAAACATCATAGACCAGCGGCGTGAGGCCCGGCTCCGAGGCGACCTCACGGAGTATCGGAGACTGAACCGCCTGCGCAATGTGGCCATTGCTGAAGATAGGGAGAGGTTTTGGCAGGCAGAAGCCCAACAGCTTGAGTCCGCGGCCAACAACAAAAACATGAGCCGCGTATTCAGTCTACTACGCCAAGCCCGTAGCGGCCCACACATAAAGACAGCCCCTGGTAAAAGACTCAGACGGCAACCTCATCATGACAGAAGCCAACTGCCTCGCGCGCTGGAAGGAGCACTTTAGCCTCCTCTTGCAGCACAGCACCATCCCAGCTGATCCCACCCTCCCAGTGGCTGCAAACACAGCACCTCCTAGCGACACCTGCTGCACAGACCCTGTAACACCCGAGGAAGTGAGAGCTGCTCTGAAGAAGCTGAACACCAAGAAAGCCCCCGGCATCTGTGCCATTACCGGCGAGATGCTCAAGGCCGGCGGTGATGGCATGGTGGAGTGGCTAACCTGCCTATTCAACCAGGTGTGGGAATCGGAGCAGCTGCCCACCGACTGGACCAGAGGAGTCATCATGCCCTTCTGGAAATGCAAGGGTGACAGGCTTGTCTGTGGAAACCACAGAGGTATAACCTTACTCTCCATCCCGGGCAAGGTCTTTACCAGGATCTTGCTCAGCAGTGCCCTTCCAGCAATCAGAAGCTGCCGCCGTCCCCAGCAGGCTGGCATTATGCCCAACCGCTCCACAACAGACCACATCTCTGCCGTCCGTTTGCTGATAGAGAAGACCCGTGAATTCCGTAAAGATCGCCATCTATATATCGGATTCATTGATCTTAAGGCCGCCTTTGACACCGTCTGCCACTCTTCACTGTGGAACATCCTCCAAGCTCTCGGAGCACCACCCAAGATCATAGCCCTGTTCAAGCTGCTCTACAGCAACGCAGAGAGCTGTGTCCGTATCAACAGCATTGACTCCGACTGGTTTACTATCTCCAGCGGCGTTCGCCAAGGCTGCGTGGCTGCTCCCGACCTTTTTAATTGCATCATCGACCATCTGATGTTCAGGGTTAGTGAGCGCATCCCCGGAGCGTCTTTCGGCAACTACCACCTGACTGACCTGGAGTATGCTGACGACACCATCATGCTCAGCACTTCCTACAGCCAGCTGAGAGACGCTCTGGGCATTTACAGCGAAGAGGCAGCGCGGCTTGGCCTCCAAGTGAGTTGGACGAAAACCAAGTTCATGTATGTCGGTGATGGACCAGATCCACCTCCCATCCAAATTGGTAGCGACATCGTAGAGCCTGTCAAGAGCTTTGTGTATCTGGGGTCCATGGTGACAGACAATGGGGACCTAAAACCAGAGATTCTCCGCAGAAGAGCCCTGGCAGCATCTGCTCTGCAGTCTCTCTGGAAACCACTCTGGCGGCACCAGACCATCGCACGCAAGACGAAGCTCCGCATTTACAACCTCGCTGTACTCTCTATCCTGCTTTATGGCTCAGAAACATGGCCCCTGAACGACACCCTGGCCACAAGAATCGACGGTTTTGATAGCAGGGCTCTCAGAACTATCGAGAACATCAGGTGGCCCCAGCGAGTCTCCAATAAAGAGCTCAGAGCCCGCACGTGCCAGCCCCGAGCATCTTCCTTGGTCGCACAACACCGCACCCGCTGGTTTGGCCATGTCCTTCGTCTACCACCAGACCATCCGACACGAGCCATTCTCCAGTTTGACCCAAAGGCCGCAGGCTGGAGACGACCACGAGGGAAACCCCGCACTCGATGGCTCGACGTCATTGCGGGCGACCTCCAACAACACGGAGTTGCTGTAGAGGATGCAGAACAGCCGGCACAAGACCGCCAGCATTGGAAAAACCTGGTTCATCTGGTCGGCTCAACGCACAGGGACGGGACCCCCCCGACCTTCGCTGGAGCAATAATCAATCAATCTAGCTGTTAGCCCGGCCCGACAACCTCGCTTCCTCGTCCGGCGGTCACGCCGCTGTCTTGCCACTCTGCTTCGCTGCTTTGTAGGCCGCTGGGTCTTGTTGACATAGCAGTCCGTGGCTAATAAACACTCCCGAGTGGTGGTAGCACCGAGCGCTTGATGTCTGGATGATCGCATATCCAGCAAAAAAAAACTGCGATCGTATATTAATCTGCAGTTCGAGCCGACTTTGTGCGCCGTCAAAACTGAGTCGAAGACTGGGTCTTATGGCCGACGTGTAAAAAACTGTTGCGAGCCGATGCAGCCGCAGCCGAACAGGGGCGCCGCCATGATGTACGACACCCTGATTTTAGTGTTAATTTCATTCATCTTAGATGCAAGTATTTATGATAGGGAGAATATCTAAACAAGGTGAAATTCAGCGTCCTCGAACTCTGTTCTTGAGACAGCGCCACCATAACTGCGGTCAGTTGTATTTTGTATGTACATATAAAGACCCTTGTCTATACGCATTCAAGTGTTGTATGTTCCAATATAAGCAAAAAGTACTCAACAATCATAAGAGACTTTGCTTAATGATCCATAGTGCAGTGGTTAGTACATTTGCTTAAAACGCAAAAGGTCCCCAGTTGGCCTGGGAAGGGATGGTTGACACCAAGGCTGTACTTGCCCAAGACACATCACAGGAAATGGGGTTTCTACAACCCTAGTGGTTAGGGGATCCGACCGACCGACCGACCAACCAACGTAATAAAGTACCAAGTAGTAACAACAGTAGAGATACAAAATTTTGCTAATTACACATTACAGTACTTGTTACGATGAAAAGTAATTGCATTCCAGAGAAAAATTCTCTGTAACATGTTAGTTCTAACACAGCTCACCAACACTACAGTTTTTTCCCCCAAATTTAACCGACATACATAAAATCTTGACTCAAGACTAGTATTTTAGTCTTCGAATGTTTTATCTTACAGCGAGACTAAACTTTTGTTTTTTTTCTAGTTAGATTTCAGTTATTTTAAACAAAGACAAGTTTTTTTTTCTTTAGTATTCTGGAAACGGGTTTTGTTTCGCACATAAAAATAAACTGTGTAATTACATCTCCCGCTTTTTGACGTCAAAAGGTTTTCAAGTATGTAATTAAGAAGGAAAGGAATGAGCTTCTTTTGTTTTATTGATTGTAAAATGTGGTCTTACAAAATACCAGAAATGCACAATTCTGTGTCCACCTCAAAACGTACCAAAGTAATTTTGTGACAAGTCGTCAACGTCACAATCTGTCAATAATTTGGCTCATTCATGCAACGGTTTTCACCTTTTTTTTTTAGGCCAGTTGTAATAAGAAATATATATAAAGACGCTTTTGGTGTTTGTTACATGGCAACTACCTTTGAGTTTTTCCTAGGATAGGCATTTTAGACTTATGTCTTAACACCAACCAGAAATAATAATTTGGTTTCTTTTTTGTATGAACTATTTTCAATGTCTTTATCAAAATCAAAGACCACCATAGCTTAGGTTACCTATTTTAACAGTACACAAAATAAAGTTCATGTTTAAAGACATCTTTATAAGGTGAACAACATATAAAAAAAAACTGAGATGACAGTAGCTCTAACATTCAGTGGCGTTAAATTGTTAACTGACACATAAAGGTTCTATTGCTTTAACCATAAGATAAAATGATAGAGAACTATTTGAAACTACACCTTAAGTTTGACAAACATTTCAGTTTTTTTCTTAAAAAAAAAAAAAGCTAAATCGGCGAAGCCGAATATTCAGTAGAAATGGAAAAGTGCAGTTCATATATCACAAGTGATCCAGTGTGATGAAGGCCGTTTGCAGCTCGTCCGGACTGCACATTGGCGTTACGAAACGAAAGGCACCATCATGGTCCCCCAAATGTTGCACGATTTTCTCCACTCTTCTCTCTCTTGTGTTCATTCAGTCACATTGAATAAGACACCTGCAAAACAACAAACATTTCCCGTGTCATACCTTTTAAAACCTCCTGACATAATTTATTCCAGAACTATTATGATAATAATTGATGGACCCTTAGTTCGGTTACAGAATCAGCCTTGTGACTGTGAGGGGGAAGAAAAATCACATGCACTGTATTTTTGCAACCCAAAGAAAGAAAAAAGCAGCAGAAATTGTGTTTCATTCAAACCAACTCAGGAAGCGAGGGCATTCACATCAAACTTGTTATTATTGATAGACTAAATTTGCTCTTGACCAATTAGTGCAGTGGTCAGCCACCACTGGGCTGCAGACCGGTACCGTTTGGTACCGGGCTGCACAGAAATAAAAAAAAGTCTCCCTATTTTCTTTCCTTATACCGTATTTATCCGCGTGTGCATTTTTTTAACCCCCCAAAAAACCTCCAATTTGTGTGCATTTTATACAAAAGGTTTTAAGGTAGTATATTACTGCAATTCAGCGCAGATTCTCAAACACTCGACAGCTAGGAATGCAGATGACGCAGGAAAAGCAACTAGATTCGACTTCATCATCAAACTATTTTTACTCACGGTGCATTATGGGAAAGAGTTCAGACAAAACAGCGTTGTACAATTTGACACTGTGCGTAAAAGTAGTGTGATGGTGAGATTAAATCTAAAGCCTTTCCCTGTGTCGTCTAGACCTCTGGTGGTCTAGTGATTATGCAGCGGATTTAGGTGTATTATTATTATTGTTATTTTTTACTAATGTTATTGTTAGCTAGTGTATAACGTATTAAAAGACGTTGGCAGGTTCTGCTGAGGGGAAAAAAACAATATTGAAGTACCAGTACAACTGTTTACAAGAATAATAAACAAACCCACACACATAAGATTTAGTTTTGAAATTCAAATCAATTTGAACTCTTCTACTACTAGAAGACTAAAAGTGTTAACATTCAATGAATGCACACTTAATACAAAAAAGACTCTTAATTAGCATCCCCAAATCCAAGACTGTGGTTCTAATCCAGAAAAAGTGGCCTCGCATGGTCATGCATTAAATCCTGCTTCAAGTAAGAGGTCAAGTATTTAAGCTAAAGATATTTAATACATATAAAATGGTATATCAGGTACTAATGATAAAAAACTGTTGGTTTGGAGATGGTATTGTCCCCAGTGTCCCTTTTTTGTTTTTCCCCTCATAAAAAATATAGTTATCATGAAGCATTAATGTGTATCCGGAAACAACATTCAAATAGCTGGCTACATTTTATTGTACTCGATATTTTTGTAATCATGTGTTTATTTTGGAAATATATTTATCAAATTCCATGCACTTATGAGCCAGCCCTGTTACAGTTTCATTCGTCAAATTCTGTGTTTAATTGCTTTAATTTTGAGTATTTCAATACTGATTTGATGACATGGCCAAATCAAAATGAAATATAACCTGTACATATGAGTGTATGCATTCATAGGTACATATCCCCACTTCTATTCATAAAGACTGACCTCCATTTTCTGTCGTGTTGCGCACGAAAAGAATGTTGACAACGAAAAAAGTAAAAGTAAATGCCTTAAAAATGGAGATACGTCTTTTGAAATAGACGATAAGAGAAACATTAGGTGATCATTATCTTTTTTTCCCCGTGTATCGCCATAGTATCGGATGGAGACTCGGCATCAGCAAATCAAAAAATATACAATCGACCATTTTTTTCCTCCTTGCTCCGCCCCTCGGCCCAATTTTTGAAGCCAAAGCGGCCCACCACTAGAAAGGTTTGCCCACCCCTGGCCTTTATAATGCTTAAATTCAAACCTTGGGCCTGGGTTTCTTAGCAGCATGTCAGTGGTCCATGTTGTTCCCGAGCCTTTGGCTCTCTTGCAGTGCTGCCATGGCAAGTCTCAGTTGCTCTTTCAGATTCTGGATTTCGCGCTCACTCCGGGTTTTGATCCCACTCAACTCTTCGTTGACTTCGGCGTATCGCTCACCGGTCAGACGTTTCTCCTGGAATGGCAGACACTTTTGTTCAAATACTATTAAGTCAAAACATTTCTAAGATGAATACACTTTCTTGTTTTTGTGGTTCCTGTTTCCATACATCGTTTTCTGTTAATGTCAAACTCATGGCCTGCGGGCCAAACGTGGCCCACCGCATTATTTTATGTGGCCCGCAGGCCAAACGTGGCCCACCGTATTATTTCATGTGGCCCACAGGCTAAACGTGGCACACCGCATTTTTTATGTGGCCCATCACATTATTTCATGTGGCCCA